>NC_081572.1:1671420-1712112 GCF_022355385.1 Mustela nigripes | reverse complement strand
GTGCACGTGTGTGCAGGTGTGTGCTGATACGTGCAGGTGTGTTCCAGTGCAGGCCAGTGTGTGCACACACGTGCAAGTGTGTGCCGGTGTGTGCACATATGTGCAGGTGTGCCGGTGCATACAGGTGTGTGCACATACATGCAGGTTGTCCCAGTGCGTGCCAGTGTGTGCTGTTACATGCAGGTGTGTGCCAGTCCATGTAGGTGTGTGTGCACGTGTGTGCAGGTGTGTGCTGATACGTGCAGGTGTGTTCCAGTGTAGGCCAGTGTGTACACGCACGTGCAGGTGTGCCAGTGTGTGCACATACGTGCAGGTGTGCAGGTGCGGGTCAGTGCGTGCAGGTGTGTGCACATACGTGCAGGTGTGCAGGTGTGGGTCGGTGTGTGCCAGTGCATACAGGTGTGTGCACATACGTGCTGGTGTGCAGGTGCGGGCGGGTACATACAGGTATGTGCACATACATGCTGGTGTGCAGGTGCGGGCCAGTGCATACAGGTGTGTGCACATACGTGCAGGTGTGCCCCAGTGTGTGCTGGTACATGCAGGTGTGTCCCAGTGTGTGCCGGTGTGTGCACACACGTGCAGGTATTCAGGCGCGGGCTGGTGTGTGCTGCTACATGCAGGTGTGTGCCAGTCCATGTAGGTGTGTATGCACGTGTGTGCAGGTGTGTGCTGATACATGCAGGTATGTTGCAGTGCAGGCCAGTATGTGCACACACGTGCAGGTGTGCAGGTGTGGGCCGGTGTGTACAGGTGTGTGTGCAGGTGTGCAGGTGTCGGCCGGTGCATACATGTGTGTGCACATACATGCAGGTGTGCCGGTGTGTACAGGTGTGTGCACATACGTGCTGGTGTGCAGTTGTGGGCTGGAGTGTGCTGGTGCAGCGCAGCCTGGAGATTTGGGAAGAGCTGTACACCTGACTCTTCACTTACGCTTCCCACCTCAGGGCTTTGCCTTTGGGGTAAGGAGTAGGGCCTCTGCTCCAGGAAGCACCTCTTGAAATGTGTGACACAGATGGTTCACACGATTACACTCCCACAGATTCTCCTTTCCCAGTGTTTTGTAAGTCCAGGCAAAATTCTAAGGAAAGCTTCGGCAGGGGTTAGGGTCTGCAGAAACCAGGGAGGGTTTCGAGTGTCGGGTGCCTCCCCCTCGGAAGGCAGGAGGAGGGGGGCGTGGGAGGGAGGGTGTGGGCATGGGCCGCAGGGGTGAAGGGCCCCTCCCGGCAGGTCCCCGGAGGTGTTCAGGGAACGTCTAGGAGCCGCCGCACTCCTGAGCGTGTGTAGGGTGCCGGCCCCTCTCCCGCGGCCGAGGAGGGTGGTCTGCTAGCAGCTGCTCTAGCTGATCTTCCCAGTCGAACGCTGGACTTGAGGGCATAGAATCTGGAAGGCATAGAACATCCCCTGCTCGCCCATGATTCACACATCCCACGAAGCAAGGAGCCCCTGGGTACCCGCACTCACGGTTTCTCCGTCTCTTTCTCTCCCCAGTCGTGCCAGGCTGACCTGGTGAAGGACAGCGGTCACAAATACTTCCTGTCGGTCCTGGCGGACCCTTACATGCCAGTAAGATGACCTTCCCTTCTCCCTCAGCAGTGTCCAGAGCTGTGCTGTTTGTTCCCACGCATGTCTCGCTCTGGGGTTCCGTGGCGAGGGGCTCCCTGGGGGCGGAGGGCCATGTCGGGTGTGGGCGGGCGGTCGGCCTTTGCCTAAGAGCAGCTGGTTTCAGAGCAGGTTCCTTTCTGCCTCTGAGCAGGTCGGTTCGGCTGTTCATGACCGTCTGTCTCCCTGGCACATCTGTGCAGCAGAGGAGAATCCCTGCCCGCTCACATCCTGTCGACGGAATGAGATTAATTAGCGCTTTCATGTCTCTCTGACAGCTCACAGGCCTAGGGAAGGTTCTGGAACATGACAAGTTGCCAGTGTGCCTTATGAATCAGGAAGGAAGGGAGGGCAGGAAAGACGAGAGTGAGCATTTACGTTTCAAATTATGTTATTTTATTAAAATGCTTCAGCAACAGTCATCTATGAACGGCATTCACAGGGAGCGCTGCCGGTGCGTCGTAACGAACCCCCAGCCTCCCTCGCTGCAGCTCCTAGTGTGGCAGAGAACAAAACAGACGTCCAGAGTCGATCCTTGATATAACTCAGTTTTGCCAGCATATTTAAAGCGTAAAAGTTCATTTTCACAGCCTTGGCGTTCTAAGCTATGCTGGTTACCGAAGAAAAACCAGAAGACGTTAAAGACAGGATTGTTGCGTAACAGGCAAGTGGCACCGCGTGTTTGAACTGAAGCCTGGTGACACAGCTCCATCCTGGGAGCAGAAGCTCACCCTCGGGAGGCGATCGTGGCTCAGTGGCAGCCCAGGCCGGCACAGGTGGGCCCCACTTCGGCTGCAAACACACTGACGTTTTGAGCCCATAGTGAAATTCAAAAGAGAAGATTGCCAGATGCCAAAAACTGAAGCCAGAAGTCTGAGGAGAGCCACAGTGGAAAGGGAACGCTGACCCCGGGGTCTCCTGCCCTGCGCCCAGGGTGGGGCCTGAGTGGCCATAGCACAGGAACAGACCCCCGTGGAAAGCCAGGAGCCTGCGAGGTGTGCCCTCCCCCATGCGGGAAGGTGCTCGGAAACGCAGCTCCCAGTGGTCCACATCCAGGGGGAGACAGCAGCCCAGATCCCCAGGGGCCTGGAAGCAAAGGCATAACCCCCACGGGCGGTGCAGAGCCTAGAGCCTGAGAGCCTTGGCCGCAGGTGGTCGAGCCAGCGGGGAGGAGAGCCAGTGGAGTCGGCAAATAGGAAATCAGCCCCCGAGAACC
Organism: Mustela nigripes; assembly: GCF_022355385.1. Taxonomy (NCBI): domain Eukaryota; kingdom Metazoa; phylum Chordata; class Mammalia; order Carnivora; family Mustelidae; genus Mustela; species Mustela nigripes. Next base: position 1,709,294 of record NC_081572.1, on the reverse strand, counting down.
GAAAGTACTAGAGTTCTCTGAGAACAACTGTAAAACCCACATGAGTAAGTGTGTGTAAGACGATTGAATGGGAAGAATTCAGTTACGTCCAAAATGCAGCACCGTGTAGTTCCTCAGAACTACTTTTGTCCCTTCTAGAAGAAAACCATCTGTTCTTTTCTTTTTACTCATCCTCAAAAGTGACCAACTAGAGGGGCGCCACGGGGGCTCAGTCGTTAAGCCTCTGCCTTCGGCTCAGGTCGTGATCCCAGGGTCCTGGGATCGAGCCCCGCATCAGGCTCTCTGCTTGGTGGGAGCCTGCTTCCCCCTCTGCCCCTCCCCCTGCTTGTGTGCCTTCTCTTGCTGCGTCTCTCCGTCAAATGAATAAAATCTTTTTTAAAAAATGACCAAGTAGATTCTCTTGGTGAATCGGCAGATCTGGGGGAGCCTGTAGTGGAAGCCGTCATCTCTGCCGTACAAAGCTCCGCAGTGAAGCAAACAGCAGGCGGCCCGTGGGCAAGGGAACCCAGACGCCACCCAGCACGGAGCCAACAGCAGGCGGGAGGGGGCACTGAGGCCTACGGGGCAGGGGGTCCCACTGCTTCCAGCCCCAGGCCAGAGCATGCTGCCCTCAGGACAGCGGGGAGCGGCAGGATGTGGGGCGCCCACGGCTGACGATTCTCCCAGCACGAAGAAAGGAACGCGTTTTTGGTTGTAAAAAACGCAGTGAACCTTGTAACAGGCGAACACAAGCAAATCCACACGAAGACGCGTCCTGACCGAGTCGCACGTCTCCAAGCAGAAGGGAGAGTCTTAGAAGTAACCAGAACAAAGGGGCCTTTGCACAGCAGTGGGCCGCTTCAGCGGGCAGTGGACGCTGGCGCCAGAGGAAACGGACCGTCACCCTGGGACCCTCCGCCGCCTCACACAGCGTTCAGGACACGTGGTCAGAGGCTCAGAGCCCGCCGCATGTGGGCCCCCAGCGCAGACCCGTGTGAAGACGGTGCCCCGGGACGCAGACAGCAGCACAAGACCAAGGAACTGGCGAACCTGTCAGCACATTGGAGTGCGCACTGGCTGCGGACACGGACGGCGGTCCTCACGGACCTGAGGGGTTAAGGCGGAGGCAGAAGGCTGCGATCGGCCCTGTAGTGGCCTCGACGCATCTGAGGGCGAGCAAGAAGGGGCCGTGTCCAGGTCCACTCGGGGTGCGCATGAAAAACGCGAGGCCCCGCAGAACCACTGGGATAGGCCGACTGGGTCCCTTCAGGAGGGCCACAGGCCCACAGAGGGAAGGGCAGCGTGAAGACCGGCCCACGCGACAGGAGGCCACGAGAGGGAGCTGGGAACTGAGTTAGGAGGGGGATCCACGCGTTCCCCACCGGCGTGCGCGGCGAGGGCAGCGTGCGGCACAGCTCAGGCGAGGTGGCATGGGGGGCGGTCGGGCACTTCCTACCGGCGGGCCGGCCCTCTGCCCACGCGGGGCCATGGCGGATGCGCCTGTCCTGCAGTATTAGCACCGTGGGGGACAACCTGCGCTCAGAAACTCCAAGCCCAAAGCCGCCGGCCCGTCTTCAGCCGGCTCTTCTCTGTAGACGCCAGTGCACAGGAGGCCGACTCATGCGAGTGGGCCCCGGGCTCAGCACAGAGCTCAGGAAGGAGAGCTCTGCCGTGCTCGCGGGAGGATGGGTTTCCGCCGCGGGCGAGAGCGAAACCAGGCTGCCTTCTGTCTTCTAGGCCGAACACCGGACCATGACGGCGTTCATCCTCGCCGTGATCGTCAACAGCTACAACACAGGGCAGGTGAGTGCCGCCGCCGCCCGCCCCTCCAGGGCCTCCTGGCCCTGCCACCCTGTTCCCCGTCTGTGGAACAGTCTTCCTCAGAAGGGGGCGCCGGCGGGGGGCCTGCGTGTGGCCGCCACTCGGAGGTAAGCTGCATGGGCTGTGTCTGGAAGGAGGAAAACTGATCTAAGCTGCCGTGTGGGCGTTTCCCTGAGCAACGGGGCCGCGACCCCCGCTGGCGCCCCCGACTACCCTGGGTCAGGGGTGACCGCTGGCTGCTGTCTGCCTTCCCGCAGGAAGCCTGCCTCCAGGGAAACTTGATCGCCATCTGCCTGGAGCAGCTCAACGACCCCCACCCCCTGCTGCGCCAGTGGGTGGCCATCTGCCTGGGCCGCATCTGGCAGAACTTTGACTCGGCCAGGTGGTGTGGCGTGAGGGACAGCGCGCACGAGAAGCTCTGCAGCCTCCTCTCGGACCCCATCCCTGAGGTGAGCCCGCCGCCGGCATGTCGGGGCCAGCTGAGGCCGCCTGTTGGCAGGGGGGAAGGGGGGGCGACCTGGGGATGCCGAGAGACTATGCCTCCCCGCGGCCAGGCCCCCGCGTCCCTCACTCCCTGACGGCTCTCTCGGTGCCTGTTGGTGCTCTGCCGCCTCCCCGTGCCCTGCTGCCCCATCGGAACAGGTGACCCCATGCAGGGGCACAACCCCACCACCCGCTGCGGCCTGACCGCTGTCTGGCCCGTCCTGCAGGTGCGCTGCGCGGCCGTCTTCGCCCTTGGCACATTCGTGGGCAACTCTGCAGAGAGGACTGACCACTCGACCACCATCGACCACAACGTGGCCATGATGCTGGCCCAGCTGATCAACGACGGAAGCCCCGTGGTCCGCAAGGTGCGTGGCCCCCAGGTCGCAGGCGGCAGCAGAGCGCCTCGTGGCAGGTCTCCCGTGGCGCCTGGGGTCTGACCGGTGACCCTGACCGCCGCCGCGAGCCCTCGTCTCGCACTGGCGCACACCTTGACAGAGCAGACCTTTAAGTGTGTGTTTAATGCTCTACAAAATGCGTTTCTTCACCAGATACTCGTGTGTTTGCTTCATTTAAAGGCATTTAACAGGGCTGCGTCTCCGGCAGCTTATAGACTAGGCCCCTTCCCGCCCGGGAGCAGCACACACAGCCCCGGAGACTCAAAAGAGCGGTAGACGCGCACAGCGCGCCGGCAAGGTTTGTGTGGCGTCCTCCCCTCCCCGCCCCCGTGTTCGTCCGCGGCTGAGCGGAGCGCTCTTCGAGTTCAGAACGCGTCCTCGCCTGTGCAGATGTGGAAATACCACGGATTCCCGGCTAACACCTCACATCTCTGTCCGAGGTTGGCCCGGCCTCAGCTAGGCGCCCCCCCACCCCAGGCGGCAGCGCCACGGGGACCCGCGCGGTTCGCTTGGAAGGCTGCCTGTGCCGCCGAGGTGGTTCTCCCGTGGGTGGCTCGTGTTCACGCGGCGCTGCGCACAGGCCGGCCCGAGACCCCCGCAGGGGGTGAGGGAGGCTGCGTGTGGCCTGGGGCCGTTGGTCCCTTGGGACCCCCCTGGTTCTCCCGGGACGGACGAAGTCTGGGCAAGTTCCCGTCGGCCAGACTCGACGCACGGGAGAACTCAGTCTCCCTCGCGCTCCCTTCATGGGGGGAGCCGTTGCTCATGTGCCCGACGGCCCACACCCCAGCAGGACTGCGACACAAGACCCCGGGGCCGAGCCTGTTCCACTGGCCCGCGCGTTCTTGCGGGCGGCTCCTCTCCTGCAGGCCCACCAGCAAAGTGCCTCTACTCGGAGCCACTGGTCGAACCAGCACATAGCAGTTTCTGTAATTGTCCATTAAAATCCCTTTTAAAGAAGGAAAATTTGTTTCCTTCTTTCCAGAAAATCTTAAAAATAACAAAGAACGTTAATAAAAATGGCAAGACTCCCTCTCGGTTTCCAATGTTGGGACAGTGGCCACCAAAGTCACAGGGACGTCTAAGTGCCTTCGTGCAGCCCCTGGCATCCCAGTCCTGGCTGGTCGCCACCCGCTGGCCCAGGTGTAGCCAGGCCTCTCCTGAGGGCTGCCCCATCTGGAGGCAGAGGACGGCTCTCCTTCCCACGTGCTCCTCCGTGCCAGGCTCAGCATGCGAGCTCTTAGCGTCCCATGCCCCGGAGCGCAGAGTAGATGACCAGCCTGCCTTCAGGGGGCAGACGCAGAGGCCAGCGGTGGTGCTGGAGCGTCCACAGACATGCAGGACTCAGCGGTGGGTGCAGAGCTCTCGGGAACAGGTCAGAGTGGCACCTACCCTGCTTCGCCGGGGACGTGGGGTCACAAAGTCTTCCACAGATGGGAGCTCGTCCCTGAGCAGCCAGGAGCCGGGGAGGTGAGGGACAGGGAGGGTGGGTGGGGCAGGCAGAGTATGTGCAAAGGTCCTGAGGTGCAAAATCCCACAGTGGACCCGGGCTACCTGCCCTTCGCGTGGCTGTGGCAGCGAGCAGCAGGAGGGGCAGTGCGGGGGGGAAGGGGGGCAGTGGCTCGTCGCCGCCGGCCCCCGTGCATGGGGGGCGCGCCTGCCAAAGTACTTCATTCTTCCAGCAAAGGCTTGAGTGCCGTGCTCCAGGTTCTTGGGGAGGCCTTGGGACCCTGCCCTGCTTTCAGCAAGTTTGTGCTCTAACGGGGGACAGACAGCCCCCAGCAAGCCTATTACATAAGCCAACGAAGCCATGTTTGCTATGGGAACGTGGGGGCTTTGGGGACAGAAGGCAACACTTGGTGCCGTCTGAGCAGGGTGGGCAGGCGACGCTTAGCGGGGGAAGTGGCGCCAGCTCAGAGAGAGGCCCTTCCCTGGCTGCAGAACCCCAACGCCGCTGGCACTGGGTTTTCCCCTTGTCCAGAGCCATGTGGCAGGACTGGCATGGCGTGTGGCACTCCGAGGGAGCTCGGGCCCAGCCTGCTGGTCTGGGAGACCACGCGTGGGGCCCCGGTTAGGGTTGTGGGCTGCAACCTGCAGCTCGGGCCCTGGTCACGTGGGCAGCTAGCCGCTGCTGTGTCTGGCTCGCGGCACAAGAGAAGCAGGGATGGAGGGGCTTCTGTCAAGTCACATGTGCTTGGTGTGGACGAGATGACCAGTTTGTCAGAGCGTGTTGCCTCCCCGCCGAGGCACTGCGGGTGCCTCTGGCCGTGCTGGGTAAAACCGGCATCAGCACAGCTACCCCAGCCTCCCAGGTGTCCCCTGGCAGGAACCTGTCTCTGAAGGACAAAGTGCCGCCTGCCCGGTCCACCGGCACCCCCACCTCCTCTGAAGGGCTGGGCGGGGGGTACCAGCCTGTCCCCGTCCAGCCCCACATCCGCGTCTACCTCCTTCACCAGCACATCTGAGCCTAAGCGAGACTGGCGAGACACATCAGCACCCCATGACCTGGGTCCCTGGGGGAGATGAGCGGGGGACGCTGCCCAGGCCACAGCACCCACAGCCAGTGGGAAGCTGGGAGGGCGCACCTGTGGGAGTGGACGCGTTGCCCCGACACGGCTCCATCTCGCCGCAGTTCCTCCGTGACCGCGGGCCACCAGGTGTCAGCCAGTCGTGTGCTGCTGGAACTGCAGCGGGGACAGCCCTCGGGGGAGGAAGCAAGCAGGCGGCAGCCAGCACACAGAGGCCGCAGGGATGACCCTGGGGAGAAGTGTGGCCCGACCTTCCAGGCAACCACATGAGCATTCACTCCCGCGGGGCAGTGCAGGTGCCCAGGAATGCGGTCTGAGTCCTGGGACACTCCGTAAAGCGGACGCGTGCTGGAGATTAGAAGGTATTTGGAGGGAGAGGTTCTGTCCATGTGGTGCGCACTCATCAGGCACCTGCGTGCTGGGCCCTGGGTCGCCAGGCTGCCTGATGACCCAGCGGGGAGCTGAACCTCTGTCCTCTCCCAAGAGCTTGCACTTGGCGGTGGGGCACGCTGGAGACTGAACAGACCCGTGTGTGACGTGGAGGGGAGCGACCCCCTCCGAGGGAGGCGAACCGGATGGAGGCAGAGTGTGTCTCGGGGGGGGCCTGGATGAACTCGGGGCACTCAGGGAGGTGTCTGAGTGAAGGCCTGAAGGAAACACGGGGTGCGCTGGGGAGGCCTTTCCAGGCCGAGGGGACAGCAGGGGTGGGGTGGTGGCCCCTTCAAGAGTCCATGCAAGATCGAGGATGGTGGGCATGAGGGGTCGGGGCGGCCGGCACCCAGGTGGGCAAGGCCTTGTTTTGTTCTGTGTGTGAGCGGAAGGCAGGGGGTTGGGAAGATTGTGGGACTGACCCTGCCGTATGACGCTGAGACGCGCTGCCAGCTGGGGGGCTGGGCCACATGTCTCGGGGGGCGGGCCCCGTTGCTCCGGGGGGCCGGGCCACGTGTCTCGGGGGTGCCAGGTACCCATGTTGAACCTCTTCCAGAAGAGGCCTCCAGAAGCCTGTGCGTCCTTGCCAGAACTAACCCCGCGTCCACGTTTTGTGGTCAGACGCGTGCCAAGAGCCCGTCGCCAGCTGTGGCTACCTGTAGTGGCCGCCACCCCAGCAGGACGTGCTTGGCCCAGAGCCGCCGGGCGTGGGCAGTGAGCTCGGTGTTTGACCTTTGATGGCGTTCCCTGCACCAGAGTGTCCAGGACCCGGGTGCGAGTTCATGGTCCAGGGCCCGGCACGGGTTTTCCTTGCCTCGCATCAGGGTGATGGGAAGAGTCGGTGCTCTTGGAAGACAATACAGGCGGCTGGTTTGCTGGGAGCGACCCGCTGGCAGCCCCACCAAGCATGTGCTCCGGGCTGCAGGGGGCATGGGCAGGCATGCAGGGGCCGCAGAAGAGTGCCAGACGGGGTGTCCGCAGTAGGCATGAGCGGACACGGGGGTTCGCGCAGTCAGACTCTGGCAGATTGAGCGGGAAGGTCGGGGACGCAGGGGTGGGGTTTGGGAGCCGTGTGGTGCACAGACGCGAGAGGAGGAGGTGAGGGGCCCGTGCAGGGTTAAGGCGAGAGAGACCCACGCAGGAGAGGAGGGGGCAGCCGCCAAGAGGGTTCCAGGCACCAGGCAGAGCTGTGCACCTGCACAGAACGGCCCCCGGCGTGGGGCTGCAGGGGTTTGCGTGCAAACCAGGGGCCCCAGCTCGTCACGCAACAGACCTGCTGCGTTCCTCTCCTCGGGCAGTCAGGCCCAAGGGTCATGGAGAACTTTCTTGCCTTTTAGGGACTGGAAACTAATTTATCTTTCCAAGTTTTACATTTAATGAAAGGAGCTTGCCCTGGCTTGTCGGCCGTGTTCCGCTTTAATGCACCCGGAGTTCAGACGGCTCACCAGCGGCAGAGCTCAATCAACACGTACCTCAGCCCAGGTCTCAGATCGATCCGCCCCGCCCCCCGGACACCCCCGCGTGCCTCCCTGGAAGGGCCTGTCCCTGCTGCCAACACTGAGTGCAGAGCTTGTCTTAACCTTTCTTTTTTCTACAGTGACCCGAGCACTCGGCGTGAACTTTCAGCCTCATTGTGTTTCCTCAATCCTCTCCAGCTGCCGTAAGTGTTATTGTCCTTGTCCCTCTCGGCAGGAGCTGGTGGTGGCCCTGAGTCATCTTGTCGTTCAGTACGAAAGCAATTTCTGCACGGTGGCCTTGCAGTTCATGGAGGAGGAGAAGAACTACCCCCTGCCTTCTCCGGCGACCGCAGGTACGGCGCTGTGGCACAGGGAGCCAGCCGGGGCCCCGGGGGAGGACCACAGCTGCCTTCCCTTGCACCCGGGCCTGAGCTCACTGCCCGCTCCAAGTGGCCCCTGGGACTCCTGTCCAGCCAGGCACTGAGCAGAATAGAAGGGGGCCGCCCGGACCCTCTGACTCTTTTCCTTCGTTTTCATCGTCTTTGGGAACCACACCCCCGGAGATGTTGAAGGAGAGCGGAACGCGTGCCGCGGGCGCTCTCAGAAGCGCACGCAGCTCTTCCTGCCGTGAGCTGTTGTCGGCTTCCTGTTCATGAGTCCCGCGAGCCAGCAGCTTTCCTCTTGTCTGTCCTTTTTGCGGGATTTCCGTTTCTCCGTGTTGGGCTGCCCCTCCCCCAGAACGCAGCCTTCTCTGCAGGAAGGAGGGCTTGTGATCAATAACACAAGCCTTACTGCTTTTAGAACATCAGGGAAGGGAAATGAAAATGAACTTGCTTAGCGGAAACAGCTGGCGTGCCGGAGGAGGGCGCCGGGCGTCAGAGGGGAGGGCCTGCTGCACTCACCCCGCAGCCAAGCTGCAGAGTGCCTGACACTGCCCTCGGGGCGGCCCCCGTCACCAGGCCTGCTCTGAAAGGTCTGTGATAACAGCGTCTCCGCACAGCAGCCAGCGTGGGCTCTGTCTGCTCGCACACCTCCCCTCTCCGCCCGGCGTGCCCGTGTCCGGCTTTGTCCGGCCGGCTGAGCGGTGGGCCTGCTGGTGCCATTCACGCTGGCCCGGGGGGAGTTCCCATCACCTGCTGTGGTGGCCTCCCCGCTAACAGGGTGTGCTGCCCCCAGAGCCCACCATTAACTCTTTCTTTTCTCTCCCAGAGGGTGGGAGTCTGACCCCAGTGCGGGACAGCCCGTGCACCCCCAGACTCCGCTCCGTGAGTTCCTATGGAAACATTCGAGCCGTCACCACCGCCAGGAGCTTGAACAAATCTTTGCAGAACCTGAGCTTGACAGAGGAATGTGAGACGCTGGGAATTGGGTCCTTGGGTTGGGACAGTCGTGGGTCGGATTCTGCAGAACTTTAGGGACACGCGGGCCCTGCCCCTTTCTCTGCCCTGAGGGCATGTCCCGGTATCCCACCGGCTGGCCCCAAGGTCTCACCTTGGTGCAGGCACCGCTGCAAGGAGAGGTGGGGGGTGGGGGAGGCACATGTCTGATCCAGGCACCTGTGCTGACGGCCCCCACCATGCTGTCTGGCCAGCCGGCAGCTCGGTGGCGTTCTCCCCCGGAAACCTCAGCACAAGCAGCAGCGCCAGCAGCACTCTGGGCAGCCCCGAGAGCGAGGAGTACATCCTGTCCTTCGAGACCATCGACAAGATGCGCCGCGTCAGTTCCTACTCCGCGCTCAACTCCCTCATCGGTGAGTGCCGCGGCCGGGCCCCCCTTCCCCCCTCGCTGGCGCCTGGGGCTCACGGGGCGCGCGGGACTCGGGACAGCCCTGGTGGGAGCGCAGGCGTCGGCTGGGGCACGGGGGCTGCAGGCAGCTGCGAGTGTCCATCGCTTTCACTCAGATGGGATCTACAGGCCATTCTGGGCGTGTGGGGGGAGGCTTCCAGAAGCTTCCGTCTGCCACAGCCCAGTGGCTGGCTATGCAGTGACTCTGCCCCAGGAGACACCCTGTCTGTCGGGCCCAGGGCAGAGCAGCGGCCACCACACCTGAGGGCAGGGAAACACTCCATATGTAAGAACGCAGGGGCGCTCACGGGCCATTCTCCGTGTGTGTTTCATTCCTGACTTAAGGAATCACACATGGAGCCGAATCCCCAGAGCTTGGCCACAGTGTCCGCGCTCTTTCACTGTCCGGTGACCCCCAAGCACGGTGCCCCTTAGGGCTTCATGGAAACCTGTCCTGCGGCTCCTTCCCGCTGCTCTCTCTGCGCCAAGCGCCGTTCGTCTGCTCCCCCAGACCCCCTCGTCTTTCAGGGTTGACTTGCCCGTCCTGTCGGCAGAGGGCTGACCAGAGCCCTCAGCTAACCCCCACAGGATTGTTCTGGCCATCTCTTCCTAGGTTAGCTTCGGCGCCTTACGTGGCTCTAAGATGCCCGTTTCAGCCGAATGTTCTGGCTCCGGGGCGCTGTGCCAAGTGTTCTCCGGACCTTGTCGCCTGCGTCCCCCGTACTCCTGTTGCTGTTTGCCTACTTCTGCTCCTTGTTTGCAACTAATCCCGCTAGACATTGGTTTGTTTCCCAGTGTCTCCCAGTCCCAACTTCTGCTTTGTCCGTTGCCTCATTAGATCTCTACGTTTTGTTCCAAGAGCTTCGTTTCGTTACTCCCTTCCCTTTTCATTTCTGGGGCTGAGAATGCAAAAAGCTCACGCCCTGGGGCTTTCTTCTACCTTCTGACACCGGCATTCACATCTGTGGTTTCCCGGTCGGCCCCTCGTCCGTCCTTGTGTCGCTGCTAAGTCGTCGGCTCGTTTCCGTGGCGAGCCCCAAGCCCTAGTGCCGACACTGTCCACACCACGTGGCGATGGCAGTATTTCTGACTTTTGGCCCTGAGCGGGAGGGGTCAGGGCTGCTGTCCCCGTGTGAGCCACACCAGTCTGCCACCCTGCTGGAACGGGGCTCAGGACGTCTACTGTAGTCCCTGCAGGTCGGGTCCATGTGGCGTCCCCTCGGGGCCTGGACGGGCGGTGGGTTTCAGATGTGGCCACCGTGCCCCCCAGGGTGGCAGGAACCAGAAAGGGATCGTTGCTCACCGAACACACCGACCCATGACCAAGAACTTGGCTCAAAAATACCGACTTGAATTGCCCATCTAAACTGAGAAATGACATCGCAGATTCGTGGGTTTGGTTGTTTGCTAAAATATCTCAGGTGCCCAGAAGGCATAGGGCTGGCCCTTGGCCCGAACGCAGTTCTGCTGACTCACCAGTAAAACGCATTCTGAGTGTCTGGTGCAGGGTGTTTGTTTTGAACTAGAACATGTTCTTTTAACAGAATTAACACTGTGTATGGTGGCTAAGTTCCCAGGCTGGCCCCACAGGAGGCTTGAAACCCAGGTCGGTGTGACCCTGAATTAGTATTTCTGTGTTTGTATCTACAACGAGGAAGCGCGAAGTCCCGGGGCAAACTCGGGGACACGCTGTAGCTCCGACCCCCCAGCAGGCGAGCTCGGCTGCAGCACCACTCCCTCCCCACCCGCCCCTCCCCCAGAGTCAGGGCGACCCCCGCCCCACCCTCGCTGGAGCCGGGTTGGCAGACAGTCTCCGCAGATGGCCAGAGAACGTGGGTTTTCAGTCTCGCAGGCGGCCTGCAAACAAGTGAACCTGGCCGTGTTCCAATCAGCCTTCACTTACGGACTTAAACGTAAATTTCCTGAAATAGTCACAAGTCATGAAACATTATTTTCCTTTTAACTTTTTTCCCCAACTACTTTAAAAAGCATAAAAACCATTCTTCCTTTGCAAGCCATCCGAGAACAAGCAGCCGGGCCGTGGCTCGCACGCATGCAGGACGCGCCCTTCCTGCCCCTGCAGGGTCCAGCAACGTCCCCTGCTGCTCCTTCTCAGGACAGGGAGGCCAGCGGCGCTCCAAGTACGGCCAGCATGTGGGTGTCCGGGCCACCCCACCGTGGGAGAGGTCAGCGCAGAAACACCTCTGACTTTGAAGCCAGTCACCACACCGGGCAGCTCCACCCCTGCCCCACCTCCGCTGCAGGGGCACGGTGGACCCAGGGCCCCGGCCCGGAGCCAGGTGTTGTCCGTGACTCCCCTCTGTCCCTCGGCCCTGCATCCTGGCCTCGCCCCCCAGGCCAGCATCCCCCGGCGCTGGCTCCCACGGGCTTCTCCTGACCGGCCTCCCTGTCACCTTCATCGGGGCCTCGTCCTGACTGTGTCCTGCCACGTGACATGTGTCCCCATGCCTTGTGGCCCTGCCGTCCAGTACCGCCTGTGTCCGTGGCTGTGAGCCCGCTCCGCGGCCCCCTGCCCATACACACGCTGGCCACCAGGAGAAGAAACTGTCGAAACGGTCACAGAACTCGCAGACAGTGTCTGTCACGTGTCAGATGGAACCAATGTGAGAAAGAGTCAAGCCACATGTCATCAAGGGACCTCGGAGAGCTTTCGTCGGAAGGTTCCTGTTGTCTACGGCACATCCCTATCTTCGGGGCCTTTGACCGCATGCGCTGGCGGAGGCGACAGTAGGTTTGGGCCGCGTCACAGGGCAGGTGCAGGGTCCTGCCTGGGACGCGGCGCTGCTCTCTTGATGAGGGGACAGCCTCCTGTCCTGGGTGCTGGCGGGGAAGCGCTTCTCGGCGGCTGTAAGGACAGAGAATGTCATTGGAGGCCACATCAGGGCTGGAGAGTACGGCAGCACAGGGAAGAGGCCGGGACCGTCCTCTCCAGGCTGCACCGCGGGGCCCCTCCCGCCTCTACCCTGCCTGCTGTCTTCCTCCAGGGAGCCGGCGGCCCCTGCCTCCACGCTCACAAGTTCTGACTCCCCGAGAAAGTCGAGCGTTGTCTGTGTGTCGGTCAGAATTCTGAGCCGGGCCAGAGCTGATGCAGCCACTTCGAGCACGTCCCCTGAGCCAGCGCTCCCGTCCACGCATGCCTACGACGTGGCCCGTCCACCACATGCCTATGACATGGCCCCACTGAGTCCCGTGGCTCACAGCTCTCGCCTGCTCGAAGACAAGTGTTTCCTTCATTTCAGCCAGAGGACGACTATCTCTCTAGGCTCTCACTGGATGTTGCAGAAGAGGTTTTCACCCCCAAAACCATGGCAACCTAGGGACGTCCATTCTTCCCACCTTCTCCGGAAACGCCAGCCCCTCCAGGTCCCCTCACGACCCCTTCCCTGCTCTGTTGCCGCAGGCACTCCCGGTGGTCTCGCCTGCTGTGCTGCGTGCCCAGGAATGAATTCGGGCCCGGGCTTCCCTTGACCCCACCTGGACCCCCACGGCGCTTAAAGCCTGCCAGCCTGATGTCGTGGAGCCGTGCCGGTGCCCGGTCTCCGCAGCCCCTCGCCTCTGGAACCCCATACACCTAACTCCCCAGCCGTCTGGCCTGACCCCCACGTGGGCCCCGTCGGTCCTCCCCGTCTCTGGGTCCCCCACTCCAGGACCGTCTCAGCACACTGCATGCCAGGGCCCCCCCGAGATCCTGCCCACGCGTCTACTGGCTGCCAGGCTTGTCCGATGGCAGCCTTGCGCAGAACCGCCGTGAACACTGCACTTGCCGTCAGCTCCCGACTCAAGGCCTTGCGCCTGCAAACAGCCACACCTTCATCATCGCCGCCCTCAGCCCGTGCCGGCCGCTGCCCTCTGCCCTCAGGCTGGACGGTGGCCCCTGAGCGAGTCACGGACGGCCTCTGTGACTCACCGCATGGCCTCTCCAAACCAGCAGCGCCAGGTCCTCCCTGCTGGGGACATTCTGCATTCCTGCAGGGGTAGGGTGAGGGGGTCCCTGACCTCCCATGACCGGAACTCCTCATCTTTATCACTCGGTGTTGGTGAAACTGCTGCTTCCTGCTCCGCGTGCTGTAGGCCGCCCTGTGTGCCCCTCCCGCCCTAAGCCTCACCCCCTCGGCGTGCCCAGAGGTGGGAGTGGGAGGAGTGCGGAGAGACAGCCCCTGACATTAGGAGTCCCGTGATGCACCCCACCCGCCCCGCCCCGTCAGTCACCCTGCTCCACGCACTGGGTCCTGGGGGCAGGGACAGTCACTCTGCTTCTTCGCGGGAGCAGCCTGCAAGGGTGAGGGGGTCATTTCTGTTCTGGGGACTCAGGAGCGGACCATGGCGGCCGTGAGTGCCTCACCACAAAAGCACTAGCTAGCCGGAGTCAGAGACCTGGCCAAGGGGGGACAATCACGCCTTCACCAAGTTTTGTGACGGTTGATACCACCCGGAGTGTCCTTCCCCGTGACAAAGCCCGGCCGGAGGTGGGCAGGGAAGGGGAGGGCCGGGATTCGCGCTTCGCCGGCCTGGAGCCTGTCCGCAGCCCCAGCTGTGCGCCCAGAGCTGGGCCCAAGTTCCTGCTCAGAACCAGGGGGTCATGGGCGGGCACTGCCCGTACCACTGGAGGAAGAGGCCTGGCCAGCAGAGCTGACTTCCCACTGGGGCCCCTGGGGATCCTGCTCGTCCTGAGGCCACTTGTCCCTGTTGCATCGTGACTGGCCAAAAAGGAGCATCTCCTCCCTCGCCCTCCTCGTCTCCCTGCGACCTTGAGACGTCCTAGCAGGAGGCCTTCATGAGCCCCCAGCAGCCCTGGGGGCCCCACAGCCACGAGCTCCGAGCACGAAAAGCAGAGGGGCGGGGGAGTGTGCGGCCCCATCCATCAGGAGCAGGGGAGCGGTCGTCTCCAGAGGAGCCACACAATCCCGGGGGAGGCTTTCCAGCCCATTGGTTTGATGTCTTGCAGCCGGCGGGGAGCGGCGGTGGAGGGAGGTCAGCCTCGTTTCCCGACGCCACATCCGTTACGTTTTATGGCCACAGCTCTTGATTAAAGGCCATTATTACGTGTGTCTCACAGGGGCCCTGAGGACCATGGCGGACGGGATTATGCACACAGGGTGACTGCCCAGTCTAGGCGGAGCTCGGCCTTGGGGTCTCAGGCCAGAACTGCTCACACCTCCCGTGGGCAGAGGGAGGAAGGCCCTGAAGGGGTCCATCACGAGGGGCAGCCCAGCAACAGGGACGGCCAAGGGCAGTGTCCTCAGGCCTCGGGCACCAGTTGCTGGACGGGCACAGGCTCCCGCATCAGCGTTGGGGACCCCTGAGACCCGGAGCGAGAGGCAAGCTCCCGCTTCTCTGTTCTCCGCGCAGCTCGGCCAGCCCGGGGGACTTCGAAGTCCAGAGCTGGCCACAGAGCTCCGAGCAAATTTTCTTACATCTTATGCTGTTTGGAAAGCGGTGGCCGTTGCTCTGAAAAATAAACGAAAAGCCATTAGTTACGATCTTTTATTACTTTCGGTCTAGACGTGGAAATAGGTTCTCTGCGCTCACGAGGAAGGAGTTGATGAGTGGCAGAGACAGGCGTCCTGTCGGAGCATTTAGCAGCCCAGAAGGCTCCCCTCGGGCACCCCACGCCTCCTCCCCCGGGCTCCAGCCTCTGCCGGCTCCTTCGTAACCTGGTGTCGGGTGGGCAACAGCTTTAAGAGCAGGATGGCGAGGCCAGGAGTGCGGCGGCTGGACCGGGGGACAGTGACATGCACAGACCACTTCTCTGAGCCAGTTTCCTGTTTTCGCCAGCAAATACTTATACCGTTCGTTGTGGCCAAGACCCTGGCAAAAATTAGAGCCTTTTCCTTCTCTGTTGAATCACAGCTGTTAAATCAAGGCCGAAATCTTCTGCAAGGAAGGCCACAACCGTGATAAAAAATCAACGTTCTGCAACGTGACGGGTGGGAACAGCCACCATGTCCCCTGCTTCCTTGGTGCAGGGCGTGCCTCCCCTTTGCTGGTGCTGGTCTTGTGCCACCACAGCCCCGTGCGCCGTCCTCGCGCTCACGCCAGAGGCACCGCTGAGCCAGGGTCCACCAGGTCGGGTGTCCGCTCTTCCACAGGCACGCGCGCAACAAGGCTCCTTAGCACCACGTCCCCGTCCTCCCTCTCCCTGGGGGTTGTGACAGTGTGGTGGGGTCTGTCATCTAGAGCACACCCCTGTGCTGCTCTCTCTCCCGTGGTGGCCACACTTAAGGGGAGCTGAGCCCAAAATGTATGGAGGGGTAGACTGCACACAGTGGCTGTGGTGAGTCTGAGAACGCTGCCCAAGAACCTCCGGGTCAGTGGTGGTGATGAGGCCCCCCACAGGGATGGTTCTCCTTCCCCTTCCGAGCGCGCTGACCCCGCGAAAGTGACTGCCCAGTCCCTGCAGGCCGTGATCCTGCAGCCCTCGCGCAGGTGACGTGGGGGCCGCGTCTTCGCGGACACAGTGCCTCTGTGGTGTGGGGGCGCAGTTCCTGCTGGCGGGCGCTCCTCCACGACGCGAAAGTGGACTTTAGGAAATGCTCCCAGAGTCTCTGGGCTGATGTTACCAAACAGCTTCTTCAGACTTTGGTCGTAGATCCGGACGGTTGTCCTACAGCTGTGGGGTCAGGGTCAAAGGTGTTCGCCTGTGCCTGTCTCTGAATAAAACATTCTGGGAGACGGGACGCATTGCCGCGTGGGTCACGCACCCTGACACAAGCTTCCCCCCAAGCGAGGGTGCGCTCAGCTGACACCTCCCCAGCTGAAGTCCAGATTCATGCGGAGCCCTGGTCCCTCGAGGGCCCCCGTCTCCCCCCCCTCCCCGGCCCATGAGGCCCATGTGAGCCGCCATCTGCACACATGCCGGCGCTGGAGCAGAACGCTGACGGCGGCACACGACGTCTCACCGCCTCCCCTCCTGGCTGCGCAGCCGTGCCTTTCTGCATGGTCACCCTGAGGCCACCTTGAGAGAGACAGGCTGCCCCCGCCCCACCCTGCAGCAGCAGGTGTGCAGCTGTGCGGGCACGGCCTGCCCTTCGTCCAGTCTGCCTCTGATTGGAGCGCTCCGGTGCGACCTGCTCCGCGTGCAGGGCCATGTCCATTGGAGATGCTCCGTGGTCCACCAGCACTCATGATGCTTGAGGTCCTTCACCAGCGCAAGAGGGGCTGTGCTCGGACTGGCCAGAGGCTGACCTGCGGTCTCGGCGGATCCAAATAATGCTCGTTGCATCGCTTTCTGTGGCCAAACACGCAGTTGTCGATGAATGGTGCAGCTTCCCCCGATAAAAAGGATGCCATTCCACGCTGCTGTCTCCTGCTCGTCACGCCATCCGTGGGAGCAGGACCCTGCCTGTGTCTGGCCCCCAGGCTCCCCCCAGCAGTGCGCAAGGGTACGGCGTCCACACTGCGCTGCCCAGTCCCAGCCGTGGCTCACATGGCCTCTCCCAGGGCTGCCGTTCTCCTTCCTTGCCTGCACTGAGCCCATCCCATGGCCCCCCCTTCCCAGAGGCCTGCACCCAGCCCCACCTGCTCTGTCCCCTGGGTCTCTGAGCTGCCCCCCCCCACCCTGTTCTGACTTCACCCCCAGGTCATGGTCGCGCTGCTTCGCCAGACACCGCATGCATTCCCGTCACCTCCGTGACAGTCCATTGGCTCTGCTCACTTCCCTGCAGGAAGGTCTTTGCAGGAGAGCAGTCCTGCTTCCCCCCAAAGCCCCCCGCATGCCGCTTCCATAAAGCCATCCTGGCTCCTTGCCTCCTGGCCGCATTCCTGACAGGAGTCACTTTTCCCAGAGCCACCACAATGGCCATGCTATAGACGCAGTGTCAGCCCGTACCTCAGACAGGGGCATTTGGATCCTTCATCCTTTGGACACTGGGCCTCATTGTCCCTCTGTGACACCCAGGATAGTGCCAGTGGCTGAGATCGTGAGAGTTAAATAGGGCTGAGTGGACCTCCGGGTAAGGCCCTCAGTGACATTTGTTCCTTCATGTCTGGGATGCTCCCCATCCACGCTTATGTCCTCTCTCATCTGCCGTAGTGTCCGGCTTTGCAGACGGGACATTGTGTAGCCTGGTGGGGACCTGGAGGGCTTGGGTCACGTCACGCATACCCTTTGAGATTTCCTGGGAACTCAGGATAGTACTATGTGTGGTCACAGCCCAGAGCACACCCTGAGTGCAAGAAAGGTGTACACAGGACTCCTGTCTAACACTCGTGGCTCCTGGGAGCTTGGGCATAAAATCGAGTGGTCTTCCGAAGCGAGATGGCACTGTCCAGTCAGCCAGGGCTTCAAGGAAGGTGAGCCTTTCTAACTCACTTTTTCTTCTGGAAAGAGCCAGTCTCAGAAGATGAAGTCATCAATCCTGTTTACCAGCTGGGATCCCTGAATTTCTGGGCCCCTGACCAGAAAACAAAAGCCTCCCCTAGCCCCAGCTCTTTAAAGTGTCCATCCCCAGCAGCAGCCAGGCCAAGTACATGGGCAGCTACCTATTACTGAAACACTCTGTTTCTCTTTCCTAGGTGTTTCCTTCAACAGTGTTTACACTCAGATTTGGAGAGTCTTACTGCATCTGGCTGCAGATCCCTATCCAGATGTTTCCGACTTGGCCATGAAGGTGCTCAACAGCATCGCCTACAAGGTACGTGTGATGGCGTTCCCGGTGAAGCCCACGAATCTGCGTCTCGGTGATGGATATGCACACGGGGAGCACCGGGCACCATCAGGTCTACACTGTGGTTTAGAGACATCCAACAAGCACTTCACAGCGTACCCCGGCCTCTGTTTACGAGTAGCTTCAGTTGGGGCGCCATCCTGTGGTATTGGTATTAGTTAAGGGCTGCCATTAGCCTCGTGATCCTCGGGGTCTGTGTGGTCTGTAGTGATGCCTCCTTCATTCCCAGTACCCGTGATTTGTGGCTCCTCCCACTCACAACTGTTCTGGCTGAAGGAAACCTTGAAGAACAAGCTTTTGGTTTCGTTACTACTTCTTTGTTGCTTTTTACGTCCAATTTTATCAATAGCTCAATTTGTCTTCATTACCCCCTTCCTTTTGTTTAGTCTGAGTGTAACTTGCTCTTCTGATTCCAGTCTCTTCAGATGGAAGCTGTGGTCATTACCTTTGCCTGAAACTGTGTGACACACAGAGCCGCCTCGAGACCTTCTTTTCTCTCTGAGGCCTAGAATGGCCTCCTGGCCATGGTCAGCACAGCCGTGACCCGCGTGTTAATCAGAGGCTCCGGTCAGCCTCCCCCAACCCTTGGTTATCCTGGTCATGATGAAACCATATTCAGCTTATACAACTTTATTTTTCAGTGGCTTTTATGTAGTTAACCTTACTAAAAATCAACCTGAATTATTTAAAAATAAGATTTGAGTGCCTAATTTTAAAATTTAACGACTATAAATTCATCGCAGTAGACCTGATGTCAGGATGTCAAATACATTCGTCTTAGGAATCTCTCTCTAGTACATGCAGCCTAGAAACCACATCTCCATGTCTTTTTGGATTATGTGTCAAGTGTGGAGCCGTAAGCCAGAGACTCCCCTCACTCCACTTCATGGTAATTAAATGCTGTGTGTATAATCGCTCCTGCCAGGCAAAGCCACGCCAGCCAATTATAGCAACCGGAAACATAGCCTTTCATACGTTCAGAATGGTACTCACAAATAGATACTTGAAAGGGGCAGGTGGCTTTCTGCCTGCTGTGCTGATCTAGACGGACACACACGTC
This sequence comes from Mustela nigripes, assembly GCF_022355385.1. Lineage (NCBI taxonomy): Eukaryota > Metazoa > Chordata > Mammalia > Carnivora > Mustelidae > Mustela > Mustela nigripes. The sequence continues at coordinate 1,690,670 of NC_081572.1, read as the reverse complement.
CCAGTGCATGCAGCTGGCACGCCCGAGGGCATGCCCAGGTGGAGGGACAGAGATCAGGGTGGGCCTCCTCCAGAGTCCATGCTTCCCAGAGCCTTGCTCAGGGCCGGCACAGCCTGTGTGTGCGAGCGTCTTGGTGTACGTCTGTGGGTGTGTCTGCGTGTATTCACTTTTAAGAGCAAGCATGGCTACTGAAGGATTTGGAAGCATAAACATGAAGGAAACATTTTCCTGTCCTCAATTTAATTACAGAAAATGTCTTACGTTCTACTCTAGTAACCAACGAGGAGATTACATTTTGGTTTACAGAGAAATGGACCTATTTTTGATATTCAACTCTGAAGGCAGATTTTTGTTCATCATAGTCAAACCGCCTTATTACTCTGGAATACCCCGTAGGATTCTGTATTCAAATATAGAAATTGCTTCCAGCTTGGGAACCCACACAGCTCAAGAGCTGTGGCCTAATTTTGAGTATTTATATCCCCTTTCCACACAGGCTTGGGGTTTACATTTTGCCTGTAGTTTTTTTTTATTATGGAAAATTTCAAACCATGGGCAAGTACAAAGGAGAGCAAGATGACCCCCGGGAACCGTGTTGGCCCCAGCCACCTCCCCCGCGCCGCTCCCGCCACCTGTAGTTTGGGGAAAACTCCGAGAAGGAAGTCTCGAGCTGCCGGCATTCAGAGGTCAGGGTCACACATAACAATGATCGCTACTTTTAATATTTATGGGAAAATGGATCAGCACATAAACTCACCTAAAAATTGTCCGCTCGCGTCTCCACACCTGAGGAACGAGAGTGCGACTGCTGGGCCTGCTGTGGGATGCGCGCAGCCGGGTGTGACGGAGGTCAGAGGTCAGCGTGCGCGGTTCGAGGCTGAATGCCTTTCTTAGAGACTGAAGGCCTGAGCGACAAGAAACACGGAGAAGGTTGGGGTCGTCCCCAGAACAGCACCTTGTAAAGTGCCACGGAAACTGCGACTGAAACCCCACTCACCGTCATAGTGTCAGCTTCTTACATTTCTCTTAGAAGCGTGTCATGGTGCAGGGACTTCCTCTTCCTCCAAGTTAGTGGCCTCAGCCAGCACCTGGGGAGCCCACTGTGCTCGTCCCAAATCTGATTTCACCCAGTGAGTTTGCACGTGGCCTCACGGCCAGCAACACGCAAGGCACCTATCACAGGCACCTCTCCGTCCATCTTCCCGTGGGATCTGTGGTACGTGGGTAAACATCCTGACTTCTTTCCACATGAGTCAAACAGCCTTCGGCTCCTGGAGGTGGAAGCTCCGGTCGGCCTCTCCCCCTAGAATGATCCCTTTGCTGCATGAAGGCCGCCCGTGACCCAGCTCCTCCCTGGAAGGCCCTCAGCTGCCCCCAGCCCCACCATTCAGAGGTACAGTGCTGTCTGCGCCTGTCCTGGGCCGCCGCCCCATGTGCCCCCTGGCCTCCCTGGCCCCACTGTTTCCTGCTGCTTCCACCAGGAGGAGGGACCCCGAGAACTGTCAGGCCAGTGCTGGTCCTGGGAGCTGCAGGCCGCAGCAGTGCCCACAAACCTACCGTGCCGAGAGGCATCTGCGCACCTAGTTTGTACCTTCTCGTGCGCCTGTCCGTCCCCGTCTCCCTACAGACCCAGGGGTGATGGCGCCTTCACTCAACTAGCATAGCTTACGGAGAGTCACTGGCCGGTGGCCCTGCCAGGCCGGGTGTGGGAGTAGCCCCAGGAGAGCTGGTTCCCTCAGGGACTCAGACCCAGTGACCCTGGGGTGGCCGCTGGGAATGTGTTTTACAGAGATGCTGCCCTGGGCCTTCTATGTGTCCTGCACATGGATCCATGGCCACCAGGTACTGGGTGGCCCTCCAGGCCCATGGGGCCCGCTCTCGCTCCATCAGCCTGTAGCCTGTCACTTCACTTCCCCCAGCTCGCCCACGGAGTGGGGCCTGTTGGAGGTCCTGCGGGATAGTAAACGCGGTAGTCCTGCGAGCCAGAGCGTGTCTCCTTCTTCTCTGTCTTCCTTACTCTGTGCACATGCAGCTGGTCCTGGAAAGGGGCCGCTGAGACTCTCTGGCCTCGACCTTGCGGGCTTCTCTTCCTGGGGGCCGTGGACTGAGGCTTTCCGATGCCCGTCGGTGACCGTGGGCCAGTGTCCTGCTGGTCACCATCGCTGGTGCCCAGAGCACTCCCTAGAGTCAGCCTTCCAGATGGAGACTTACGTTCTTTCTTTATTTTTTTTTTAAGATTTTATTCATTTATTTGACAGACAGAGATCACAAGTAGGCAGAGAGGCAGGCAGAGAGAGAGGGAAAGCAGGCTCCCCACTGAGCAGAGAGCCCGATGCGGGGCTCGATCCCAGGACCCTGAGATCATGACCTGAGCCAAAGTCAGAGGCTTAACCCACTGAGCCACCCAGGCGCCCCAACTTACATTCTTTATCTAGGAGCTGTAGCTTTATAGAAAAATTACTTATTGGGTAAATAGATTTGGCTTTTATAGGTATCTTGTCAGTGAGCAAGCAGCCAGCGGGCTGTGCCTCATACAGCCCCAGATTCCCTCCGGATAACCCTCGTAAGAAACACCTTCTCCCACACGAGCCCAGGTCCTGGCTAGGAAGTCCACTGCACAGTCCTGCAGGTGCTGCACTCCCCCAGGAAAGAGCAGCCGGAAGCCCGAACCTGACTCTGTCCGGCCGCCGGGAAGTCTGCTGTCCAAGGTCCTCTACGCGGCTTCCGGACATCTTTCTCCACGCTGGGTTAGACTCTGTGTGCCCTTGTGAGGTGACGCGTTCCAGTGGAAGAAACAGAGAGTAAGGGGACCTGGAGACAAGCCTGCCGCAGCCCCAGGCCCCTGCTCCAGACGCCCCGATCGCTGCACAGGGCAGAGAGCAGAGACGGGCTCATGTATCTGCATGTGCCGCCACGTGTGTCCCTGTGAATGTTTCGGTGTTGGCCCCGGGCCCAGAGAGTGTATCTGACCTGAGAATTCGCTTGTATCAAAGTCATGGTTGCGGCCCTGCAAGAGCTTGACCTATAGCCATGACCACCCCTCCCTGCGGCCTTGCTCGTCGGGACTCCGCCTGTCAGGGAGGGCACACACGCCCCTCCGGTGGCTTCAGGACCGCATCCTGGAGCAGAGAGTAACCGGCCTTCACCGCGAGAAGGATGTGCAAAGGTCACCGTCAGCGGGGCGGACGGGTCACGGCGGCCAGCCCTGCTCGGAGCCTGAAAGTGCGGTTGTCCTCCTGCTGCCCTTCCCTGGCCGTGTGCGGTCTGTGTGAAGCGACGGCTGGGACCAGCGCAGGAAGGAGCCACTCCAGAAGCCACTGCGGCTCCCCAACTCGCCACCCTGCCTCAGTCCGTGCCCTGTGTCCCCAGAGCAGGTCTGCACACAGGCGGGTCCCCTTGCGCTCATCCTGCAGGCCTATCAAGGCTGAGTCAAAGTGTATCAGCAGATCAGAGCCTTAAAAAAGCTTCCTCGAAGCCTGACGCTCTGTGACCGCTACTGTGAAGGCTCTGAGCAGGCCCACCGCTCAGGATTTCTAACACGGACACGGAAGGAGAGCCAGGTGGCTGTGGGCGTGGACGGTGTGGACGGTGTGGACATGGGGCTGTGGACACCCTGTCTGGGATGCCCTGGCAGAGGGACCAGGACCAGTTAGTCCGCGGGGCCTCCTGAGGGGCGGCAGGCTGGCAGCAGGCCCAGGAGAGGCAGGTGGGAAGGTCTCGGGGGCGCAGGGAAGGTGGGGGGCTCTGCTCAGGTCTGCATCTCAGCACAGAGGCTTTCTGTCTCCCTGCCGCTGCTGGAACTCCGGGGAGGCACATGGGAGTTGACAGTTTCTTGGGTTCTTCACCCTCCTTTGGTTCCTTGGGGATTGCTTGGCTCCGGGTTTTGGGGGGAAGGGAGCTAGCCAGGTAATTTAAGTAGAAGCAAAAGCAAGTTCACAGTGTAACTTTTGTAATTCAAAAAAGCTTTTTTCATGATTTTTAAAGGTTGATTATGGTTCCGTTTTCTTGCTATTCCTTCTTCTGAGTGGTGGATTATCAGGGCGACACTGGTGTCCTGTAAATGAAGAGTCCTACAGTTGTTTTGTTTTCTGCCGTTTTTCTGTCTGCTGGCTGAACGTAGGAGGTACAGCGTCCCGACTGCTGTGGGGAGGGGCCCCGAGTAGGGTGGCCCTACATCATCACCCACAAAGGCCGAGGTTCTGCTTGGCCTGGTGGTGGCGGCCAACTTTGTGACCCCGTCTGGCACTGACTGCACTCGGAAAGCCCAGATGGCCGCCTCAGCCAACCTGTCCCGAGTGTCACCTGGGTGGCCACGGCCGCCCTTAGAGCCCTCTCCACTGGGGTTTCCGGAGCCAGCAGGCCCTGCCCAGCGAGCCCTGCATGCCCAGCAGAGCGTCCGGGAAGGACACCGTCAGGCGAGCGGTCGGCACCCTTGTTCGCTGCGCTTCCTGGTCACGTGTTCCTCCAGCAGACGTCTGGTTTCCCGATCCACGCAAACCTGAACGACCTCCCGGAGCGCTGGTCTCAGGCTGGCTCAGATCCTTCTCTGCAGGGAGATGTCGCATGCTGCGCATGTCATGGAGGTTTCCAGAGTCTGCTACCTCGTCTCTGTCCACGACGTGCTGTGTCCGGGGACACGGTGTGATCCCCTGCAGGGGAAGGCGGAAAGCAAACCCTGGGGTACAGTGTTCTCAGCCATCCTGGGGCGGGGTCCTGGCGCCCTGACTCGCCATTGACCCTGGCATGGTCTCGTGGCTGCAGCTCCAGGAGGGCCAGCCCTCGGGCCTCCTGGTTCTAGAAGAGCGGACAAGCACAGTTTCACCTGCAGGGCCCTCCTGCCGCGAGCACCACCTCCCCGGCCAAGAGGCCCCTTCTCCAGTCACGAGGCCGTGACCCTGCAGCCGCCCACAGCCTCGGAGGCGGCCAGCAGCTGACCGTCTGCGCCACTTGTCCCTTTACTCTTGCAGGCCACGGCGAACGCCCGGCCGCAGCGGGTCCTGACCACGTCCTCACTCACCCAGTCGGCCCCCGCCAGCCCCACCAACAAGGGCATCCACATCCACCAGGCGGGGTAAGTGGCCTGTGTCCCTCACGTGGGCCCCTGGCTAGAAGCCCTCACTGCCTTCCTCTGACCTGAGCCTGACGTCTGCCGCCTCGCAGAAGTTCAGAAGCGAGGGTCTCCACCTGGCCGGTCGGCCCCCCACAAGCACAGTGTCCAGAGGCAGGAAGCCGTGAGCAGACGTGGGCTGCTGCACCTGCCTGGGCCCCGGCTGGTTTGCTTAGGGGGTGCAGCTTGCCTGGGGCTCCCCCAGCTTTCTGGAGAGGGGACTCCCGAGAACCTGCAGGCAGGGCCTGGAAGGGTCATTGGCAGCTGGGGTCTGGAGGCATGGGGACGTGCCGGGCGAGTGAGGACATGTTGGGCTCCTGATCCGGGTCTGTTGGCGCGACTAGGTGGGCAGCGTGCGGACAAGGTATTTCACGTTTGGGTAAAATGCAGCGTGTCCTCTTCCCCAACGGCAGGGGCTCCCCGCCGACGTCCAGCGCCAGCAGCTCCAGCCTGACCAACGACGTGGCCAAGCAGCCAGTTGGCCGAGACCTGCCCGCGGGCCGCCCTGGTGGCCCAGGCACTGCGGGGGTGCAGTACACGCCCCACTCCCAGCAGTTCCCCCGCACGCGGAAGATGTTCGACAAGGGCCCAGACCAGGTACCCTCAGACCGTCCCCTGGCGCTCCTCGGGAGTGTGGGGGCCACACACCACACCCCTCGCTGTGAGCCCAGACTCTGGAGCCCAGGACCGCCGCCCCCTCTGCCGCCAGCGGGAGCGCTCGGTTTGCACCAGCATCACAGCTGTCATGGGGTCCTTTCTCCTGTGGCCTTTGGTAGTGGGCTCCCCGTGCCGGCACCTCCCACGCAGCCGGAGCGCTCCTGGAACTCATCTGCTTTCTCCCTTTGTGGATGGGTAGCCTTGTCCACGCCGGGGCAGCCGCCCCACAGAAGTGGCTGTTCTGAGCGGGGCACTGGTTTCTCCGTAAGCGTTTGTTGTGCCACGTAGGGGGCCGCGGCCTCTGCCTCTCAGCTGGGATTTCAGAGACCTCGGGAGCGGGAGGAGTTGGTGTCCCCGTGTGCCTAGGTGCCGTGAGCACAGGAGCTGGGCCTTGGCTTTCCTCCAGACGGTCTGCCACTTACCAACAAGGATGTACCGAGGGAGTCGGGCTGCTGTGGACGCCACGTCAGCCGTGGGTCGCAGCTCCTGTGACCCACAGTTTTAACAGGAAACTCCCAGCAGCCTGCAGGGGGACCAGAGCAAAGGCACATGTGCCCCCAGACCCACACCCCCCCTGGAAGGCCTCTGCTGGTCTCTGTGGGGCAGATGTGGCCATGAGCCCCCGTCGGAGCTTCCTCCTCCTGGCTGGACCCTGATGCGGGTTAGCCAGCGGGAGCGGCAGGGCTCGGGGGCGCTCACTGTCCTTGGGGCCACGCGTCCAGGGGCTGGGCCCGGCAGAGCTTACCGCAGCTGTCAGGATAAGACCCTCTCACCGCGTCCCAGCTGGGGGACTTGGCCCCAGGCAAGGCTTCCCTGGATAATGGGGGCCCCTGTCAGGAATGCCTTCAGTGCGGCCACCCCAGCCTCCTTAGACCCTGCCGTGGGAAACACACGTGTCGCACCTCAAAGCAGCAGCACCAAGCTGTGTAGGTCTTGCTGCTCGTGTGGCCCTCCTGTGCCGGAGCCACTTGGCACAGCAGGGGGGCCCGATCGCTCGCAGCCGCTGCCCCGCCAGTCCGCAGAGGCCGCAGGGCCTTGCTGACTCACAGCGCCTGGCCTGTGCATCTGATGGAAGAGTGACAGCCTCTGCACCCCACGCTGCCGTGGCTGGCCCGGGGGATGGTGCCCTGAGTGCAGGCCCCATGGCCCTCCCTAACGTGGGCTCCCCAGAGCCCGGGCCACACACTCGGTCCCCTGCCACCAGGACACAGACGTGAGGCCGGCGGAGAGAGGTTCTCGGCAGCCAGACCGCTGCCTTTGCCTCCTCTCCAGTCCTCTCAGGCGCACAGAGAGGTGTGTGGGGTGTGTGACTGTGTCTCTCTTTTCTCGCCCCTCCCCCGAACGCCTGTGCAGACCGCCGACGACGCCGACGACGCCGCGGGGCACAGGAGCCTCGTCCCCGCCACGATGCAGACCGGCTTCTGTGACTGGAGCGCCCGGTACTTCGCCCAGCCTGTCATGAAGGTAGCGTGTGTCGCGGCACACACACCCCCTCCGGGTGCACAGCGGGCCCGCCGACCGCCTCTCGTGCAGACACGGGTCGGGCAGAGCCTTGCCCTCGGCTCCTGTCTTGCCTCCTTCCTTCCCGCAGAGCCCCGGCCTCTGGCCTCCGCGGTCGGAGCCTTCTGCTCCCAGCTGATGGCGGACCCTGCCGGGCCTGCGCACTGTCCCAGCTGGCCACCCGCCTGGCTCCCGCTGGCCCAGCCGCTGACCCTCTGGGTCTCCCGACCCGTCACATTCACGGCTGCTGAAGGGCCACCCCAGACTGCCATCGCAGAGGCTGATGTGAGCAGTCAGGACAGCAAAGGAACGGACTCCCTCTTCCGCCCTGTCTTCTGAGAGAGACCAGGCCGGCCTGCCCTCCCCGAGCCACCTGCACAAGTGCGTCACGCTGTCCCGCTCGGCAAGGCCGCCGGGCCTCTGCGGCCTCCTGGTGAGGACGGCCGAGGCTTGGGCTTTGACCCGTCCACCACGGCTGGTTCTGGTGCATCATTCTACCACATCCCTGACCAGAGACATGTCCTGTCACCACAGATTCGAGCCGCGCATCCAGGGGCTGGCGTGGGGCGGGCCGTGCTTTGTCCTGCTGTCTCTGCCCCGGAGCGCTGCGGGGCTTGTGGCAAGCTTCCCGGAAGCCCGCTCTTAGAGAGCTCCGTCTTCCCTCACGAAGGGCCCTGAAAACTATAGTTTCTTCTTCATCGTGTGACAAGCTACACGTTGGAGCAAGCTCCTCGAGGAGGGCTCGGACCCCGCGTGACCACTTCCGTCCCGTTCCCTCGTTCCCCATGGCAACGCTGATCTTTGTCAGTAGAAGCACGAGACGGTTGTCGTGGGGACCTGAGGCAGACAACGGAGCTGTAGTTCACCGAGCTCCTGCTGACAAGGGGAGCCCTCCCTTCCGTCTGCTGAGCGCGACTCCCAGTGGCGGTCGGCAGGAAGCGTCGGGAGCCGGAGCAGCTGCTGCCTTCGGTGCAGCGACTTGCTTGCTGCAATGACCAAGTCCGGGAAAGGATCCGGGTCACGGAGCATCCGTGTGCTGTTTACCATAGCGGGAAGACCCACCCAAAGGCCCAGTTGGGGACGAGGGCTTAGCCACGGCGGACTGTTGGATACGATGTTTCTTCTTATTAGAAAGTTAAGGTTGGAAATTAGTATCTTAAGAAAATGCTCGTGCTAAAACCGACAGGAAGGGGGAAAAAACAGGACATAAATCGGCCACAGGGTGGTCCTCGTGGGAACCAGAGCACACGGGACATGCACCAAGGCAGCCGGCCCAGCCCGATGGGGGGTCTCGGGTGACACGTGAGTCCGGCCCTGAGCCTGTTGATCCTCTGTCTGCTGTCAGTCCCACCAAGCGCCAAGTACCGGCACAGTCAGGGCAAAGTACGAAAGTGGCAAACACGAGGCAGCCAAGGCCATGCTTACCCATGCTTACCCGCGCTGCCTGCCACCACCGGGTAGGCCCCCAGGCTGCCACCCGGGCCCTCGCTGAGGAAGGAACAAGTGAGCAACTGCTGGAGTTTGCACCCCGACGCCGGGGCCCTGCTGCTGTGGGCCGCGAGCCCACCTGACAGCTCTGCTGCCGTCTGCTTTCGGGGAAATGGAGTTTTGTTCAGTGTCTGCAGAAGCTCGTCTCGCTGACACAGTCTCCTGCGAGCGAGGCCAAGTGGGTGGGGGCCTGGGGTCAGGGGCGGGGGGCTGCTCTCACTGAAGTGGCATCACCTGTAAGTTATGGGGATTTCTTGGTGTGGCGGTGAGCGGCTTTTCCTGACATCTGAAACCGCCATAGGCCGGCACATTGCCGGCGGGGAGAAGGGCCGCAGGTCACCAAGCTCCATCCCCCCCGGCCGGAGACGAGCGTGGTCCTCCCAGGCTCTGGTTTCCTCTGGTCCGCGCGGGTCCTTGGGCCAGATTAAGCTGGGCACCTCCTGGGAGCGCAGTCAGCACACGCTGAGCGGCTTCCTGAGCGCAGGCCGGGGGTTTTGCTCCCGTGCTACTCGCGTGCATGCCCAGAGCCGGCACCGCCCCCTTTCCCTTGTGGCCGCAGGTCCGCTGCCTTCGTGCCCTCTTCGTGCACCCGGAGTGTGTCCTGGAGGGCCCGCTGGGGGCGGCCCGCGCATCGCCGGCAGGGAGCCTGCGGCTTCAGAGCATGGACACAGCCGTGGCCTGGGGAAGGAGCACCCTCGTGGGTGCGCCTCTGGCCTTTCCCGCATAGCCCACGGGAGGCGGCCAGGCCGTCTCGCTCCGACAGACTGTCGTGTGGCGGCGGCTCTAAGGGCCGAGCCCCGGCGTCCGGGTTGGAAGTGAAGCTGTCTCTGACCGGTTTTGTCCACAGTTCCCGACGTGGCTGAGATCCTGGGTGGTGGTCGAGGGTGGTCAAGGGCCTGGGAACTTCTCCTACGTTAGTCAGAGACCCTTTCTAAACGTTAGAGGAGGAAGCGCTTTTCTCTCATGGTAATTTTTTAAAAATTGTCCTTGTTCCAGGGCTCACCCTGAGGGTGTTCTTTTATTCATTTATTTCATCATCTAATGGTGCATGCGGGGGCAGCGAATGAGCCAGGAGCTTTTTGGTTAGCCTGTTTCACGTGCAAACTAAGAATAGCTCAAAGCTAGGATTGTACCCCAGAAATCCGAGCGCTAAGCCGCATCACAGGTCCGTGTGGGAAACTGAGCTCGCCACCAGAGAGCAGAACTGTCCCCAGCGTGTCCGCGCACCACCACGGGGCCCTCGTGCTCGGGGGACCCAGTACCCACCCCGTGGCGGCCGGGCAGTTTCCACTTCTTGCCACTTCAGGTCTGCGTGGCCGGAAAGAACTGTGTTCTGGAGCAGGCCGCCCTGTGACATGAAGGGCCATTTTTGTGCAGAACCTGACAAGTTTTGACTGACATTCAGATGGAAATGCAGGAGGCCCAGGGTGGCGCTGGGGGGAAGCAGGGTTGTAAAAGACAAGATAATTCAAAATTCAAAACCGATTTCAAACCCGCTGCCAGCGGCAGGAAGGGGACGGCATGGTGCTGGCTTAAGGACAGGCGCACGGTGAGTGGCCTCAAGCAGGAGCCCAGAGGCACCCCACGCCGCCACACGCTACAGCCGCAGACCGACGGCTTAGTGGAAATGGACGCGCTGCGTGACAGGCGCCAGCGACCAGAACTCACGCCGCATGGTGACGAGAGCGCAGATGGTCCCGCATCCAGGAGGGGAAATGAGTGTAGTCACAGCCGTCCGACAGAGAAAGACCGCTCCAGCTGCGGAAGCTTCCCTGGCAAATTTTACCCAAATTTAGGGAAAAAATTATATGAGTTCTTTATAATCTACTGCAGGAAATGAAAGGAGCCAACACCTCCCAGTTCACTGTCTGAGGACAGCATTACGTGGATACCAAAACCAGTCAAAGACTTTAAAGAATAAAATAACCACAAACCAATGTCCTTCAGGAATGTGGCCTCCAAACCTCCAACATGATATTATCAGACCAAGTGCAGCAAAACATAAAACGGACAAGACGTTGCTGACCAAGCGGGTTATATCTCAACTATGCCAAGTTGTGTGAAATGAACCGTCGTCGAGTGTTTCGCAGACTGAAGAGAAGCCGTCTCATCGTCCCCGCCGCCGCAGGAGAGGGTTTGACAGAATCAACAACGGTCCATGATGAAAGTGTCCACAAACGAGGAGCAGACGCAAGCTGCCTTCCCCGTACGCGCCCCTGCAGAACGCCCAGCTGCCGTTCTCACCGGCGAAAGACACGCTGTCTTGTCTCAAAACCGGAACTACGGCGAGGCCGTCTGATCTCTCGTTCCCGGTGCTCAGCCTGCCGGAGGGCGGCGTGCAGGCGGAAAGGTGGGAGAGCTCTGCTGACGCCGCGCTGTCATGTGTGCCGTGACCCCCGGGGCATCTGCTTAATGTCATGAGCGGAGAGGAGCCGGTGACACTAAGGGATACACGGTCGTGACACCCGAACCTGTTTCTACAGGAACTCCTGGAAACTGAAATTAAATCACTTATAATAACACCCCCAAAACATTACATACTTAACTCTGAATCTTCTTTTAAAAAAACACACATGAGACCCGACAGCTGAAAAATACAAAACAGCGATGAAAAAAACCCATGGAAGCCTGATGCGAGGCGCGCTCGGGGGCCAGAGCGTTCAGTGACCCGAAGTGTCCGGTCTCCCTAACCTGGCACGCAGGTCAACGCCAGCCCACTCCATGTCCCAACGGGTTTTATTCTAAACAACAAGCCCGTTATAAAAATTACAGGAAAAAGCAAAGAAGCTAAAGAAAGAGCACAGTCGGAGGACCCACACTGTGTGACCTCAAGAGGCCACTCAGCCGTGGGCTGGGGAGGGCAAGCTCAGGCTCTGGGGGGACAGGACAGAGCCCCGAGACGGAGCTGTGGCACATCCCATCGGGCTTCCACAAAGCCCCAGATGGCAGATGGCCTTTCAGCGTGGGGCACTGCGGTGACTGGACGTCTGCTTGCCCAGAAGAAGAATGTCAGTCCATCTCCCACACCACATCCAGAAACCAACTCCAAAACCATCTCGTCCTGCCGTGAAACCTACAGCCAGGAAACTTCTAGAAGCCCCTTCTAGGCAATGGATCTTTGAGAAGCACAAGCTTCTCAAAAGACACAAGAAGAAAATGGGAGGTGGGTTTCGTCCTATTAACCGCTTTGTGAATGTCCCTGTTAACATGAAAACACGAGCCACAGCCTGGAGAAAAACATTGTAAAACACACGTGTAACGAAAGTCTTGCATCCGTATTAGAAAGAACTCCCAGGGTCCATACAGGACACAATGCCCTTAAAAACCACAGACAGAAGGTTGGCCGAGACCGTTTCCCGAGAAGGTGTGCAGACAACAAAGGAGCACGGACAAGGCAAGTGCAGTTAAGACAGGAGGTCGCCGGGGGCACGCGCTGCCACAGGAGACAGCAGCGCGCCTCTGCACAATGGCAAACGTCTCAGACCCGTGAAGCCCAAGGGCTGACGAGGGGCGCCGAGCTGCTGGGACTCCCCCCCGTGTGCAGAGGATGAGTATCACGGACACTCTAGAGACGTGTGGCCCCTCCCGTAAAGCTGAGCGCACACTGACCCACAACCCAGCACCCCTGCTGGACCGGCGCTCCCCTGGGAGCAGTGGGAACCCGAGTGCGCGGCCTCTAGCGGTTTCATTCATAATCACCGAAACCCGACAGAAGCCAGGCGTCCTTCCCCTGGTGCGTGAGCGGTGAGGGGCCACATAGGGAACCACCAGTCACCTGAGAAGGTTTTCTGGATAAATGGTTCGCGCCCAATGTTGCTGAACCTCGCGCGTTAGTGCTCACTGAAAGAACCAGATAGGAGGACTGCACGCCACCAGGCTCACACACCTGACGCTCCAGAAAAGCCAAATCAGAACGGGGACTCCGTCTCCGCCAGCCTGATGCTTTGCAGGGAGTGTCGTCGGAGGACAAAGGCGTTTGCGTCTGGCCGCGGTGCGCTCAGGGCACCCGGGCCTCACCTCGGTGCTGCTCCCACCGGCGGCACCAACGCAGAGCAGGCCTGGCTGAATCATGGGTGCCGTGTCGCCAGGGTCCGCTGCCTCTCCGTGCGCCGGAGCCCACTCCTCTTTTGTTCCCGCAGACCGGAAAAGTCACAGGACGTGTTGGGGTGAGGCGCTGCCCTGTGTCGTCAGAAGGGGCCTCGTCTGTGGATCTGAGCCTGTACCTCTCGTTGGTAGCCTTCCCAGGCGCTGTCTCCCCTTTTGCCTTCCGGGACCCACTGATCCTTGCCCCAGTTGTTCCAGGGCCAGCCCAGACCGGAGGCCCCCGCCCCCGCATCTCCGGGAGGCCTCAGGGTGGGAAACTGTATCCCTGCAGAGGCCGGGAGCTGCAGGGACCGAGGTGTCCCAGCCCTAGTCGCGCAGACGCCCCCACACCCGCGCCCGCCCGCCCTGCCGCTCCGTCCGCAGACGGTGCCCACCGCAGTCACTGAGCTGGGTGCAGGTCCGACCATCCCCGATGAGCTCCGCATGCCCTGGGGGCAGACATGACGGACACCAGTGGACGCTGCTGCTCTGGGGGCACCACATTCCTGTCAGAAGAGCACAGGGACGTGACAGGGCCCGGGGGGTGGGGGCCTGCAGGCTGCGTGGGTCCTGCATGTCCACAACCTTCTTACCTGTCCTTATAGCCACGGCCTTGTGTCCTTCGGAGCCCCCAGCTCTGTCCCTGGGCCCCTGGTCTTTGGCCTGCACCAGTGGCACCTGGGCCCTGGGGCGTGGGCATCTAGGAGCTCCATGTCTGTCCTGCCCGTCCTGCCAAGAGCACCTTCTGCGCTTCTGCCAGCGCGTTCCCACAGAAACCAGAGTCCATGAGAGGCTGGGGTCTCCGCCATCAGGTGCCCACCATTCCTTTGGGCTGCTCTTGTCACTCGACAGTACTGACCCTCGGTCATTTCTTTTCTAGTAAAAGCTCCAGGTTGTCGCAAATGAAACCAACCATTAGAAACCTGGGCTCTAACCCGTCTGCCCTGGGGGGTTTTTTCCAGACCGAGGATCGTTCTGTGAAGGCCGATACCGTCTCTCTGTGTCGTCTCCCTGTTGTGGCTATTGCTGTTTTGTTCAGGGTGGGGTTGTGATTCTTAAGGAAAGATAGGAGCAGAGCATGGACATGCTGGCCAGAGAGAGCCGCAGGCCCCAGCACGAGGTCGGGCGGTTCGTGTTTGTGACCGGACGGTGCGGAACATTCCTGGCACGGACGGAGACCTGTGCTGCCGTGCTCATGTCGCAGCCGCCCTGAGCGGGACCTGGGTTCCTGTCTGCGTGCGGACCTGTCCTTGCACAGCCGTGCCTGCGCAGGAGATCGTGCGTGTGGCCACACTCACTGGCCGGCAGCCGGTGGTTTCTCCAGCAGAGGAAACAGACTGTAAACACCGAGTGTGGGCTGTCGGTGCCCGTGTGCTCTGTTCTCGCCGACCGCAGGCCCGCCATGGTCGGCTCAGCTCTCGGCTCAGCCGGTGGGGCTGCTTCACTTCTCTCCTGTCTTGGGACTTCGCAGACCGGGGCTTTGGAGTAGAGAGTCCGAGTCCATCCAGTTTACTCGCCGACCTGTGAGGATTAAGGAGATGCTCCGCTACTGCACGAGGAGACTGCGGCCCTGGCTTCTTGGCCAGCGGCAGGCCTCTCGCGGACTCGCACGTGCACACATGGGCCTTCCTGCTCAAGGAGCAGAGAGTGGGCCGGTTGGTGGAGGCCCTGCTCCGCTCAGGGGACATGGCTCAGCGCACGACGCCGTGGCTTGGCCGGGAGAGTGCAGGGTTCTCGGGAGCCGTGGGAAGCTGAGCAGTTCTGCTCGTTCCTGACAACCCCTCATGGGGTCTATGGGCTTCCGCCTGTGCCATGTCCAGTCAGGCCCTTCTGTTGCTGCCCTAACGCCCTTTCTGTTACGCGAGAAGCCCTGGTTCTCCGCATCAGAGAAGGAACACGGGCAAAAGCCCCAGAGCACACCCCCTGCTTCTCAGCGCGCTCAGGCCCACAGGTGTGTCCTGCAGAGTCCCGCCGGTTCCTTCTCCCAGAATCTCCTTGTCTGCTTCGGAAGTGGCCGCCCAGCTGCCCTGCCAGGGCACTGGGCTCCTAGGAGTAGGACAGTGCACGACCCTCCAGGACTGGGGTGTCCCTGAGTCTCCACTGCCGTCCATCCTGGCGCTCCATCAGCCCCCGGACCCTGTGGCCCCGCCGATCATGCTCTGTACCTCCCGGCGGGCAGCGGGTGCTCTGGCCAGACCCGAGAACCCAGACTTTTCTTTCGGGCATAGGGTCAGTACTTGGAGACACGGCAGGTTTGGGTCCAGAGCTGCACAGTAAACGAGCCAGCATGTGCGTGTAAAAGCCCCATTCGCTCTATGCTCCGTCCGCCGAGCGCACAGCAGCACGGGGGCTAAAGCAGCCTGTAGACCGAGTGGACAGACGGCTCGCGGCTAGGGGAGGCCGGCTGTCACATGGGCTTTCCGAGTCACAGTCCCTGACCCCAGAGCCCGTAACAAACGTACTGACAGCAAACGGTGTGAGGTGCCGTGAGAGTCACTGAAGCGTGACCAGGGACCCGGGGGGAGCACGGGCTGCTGGGAAGGCGGTGCCCACGGGCGAGTGGGGCGCAGGGTGGCCGCAGACCTCCCGTGAGGGACAGGCGCAGCGTCTGTGAGGCGCACTGACACATGGCGCTGTAGCCGTTCCCGCCAAGGCTCACACGTGTGTTTGTTGTTGAAGATCCCAGAGGAGCACGACCTGGAGAGTCAGACCCGCAAGGAGCGCGAGTGGCGGTTTCTTCGCAACGCGCGGGTCAGACAGCAGGCGCGGCGGCTCGTCCAGAAGGGTAAGCCGCCCGGATTCGCCGGGGGGGGGGGTCTCCGAGGGCCTCAGTGACGCAGGCGCCTGCCCGCCGTGGTGTGGGGCGCAGACGGGGTCCTGAGGCTGGGGATGCGCCCTGGGCCCCAGGACCCCCAAGTGCCCTCCCCCAAGGGAAGCCCCGATGGCTGGTGGCCTCTCACGGGCCCATGGCTGGGGCACTTTGCCGTTTCCTGAGGGGAAGGAGCGAGCGCCCCACCCCCACCCATGCTCTCTCTGGGGACACAAGACAGGCACGAGGCCCTGGTCGTATCCTGCTGGTCCCCACCCGTCCCCGGGACAATCACTTTCTGTCAACCAAAGCTGCACTTGGGCCAGTTTCCAAACTGCGACCAGATTTGCCGAGACACACCAGACGGCCCCTGCGCGTGCCCCCAGCCTCACCCGTGGGGAGGCAGCCTCAGAGGGCTGCGGGCAGGGCTGGGCCACACGCCCAGGGCACGAGGCAGGGAGGCGGGGCGGCCTCAGGCCTCCATCGTGTGGTGGGGTCAGGGACAGGGATGCCAGGCAGCCTCTCTACCCCCACTCCGGGGATGGGCCACCATAAGGGCCCAGCCCCTGTGGCTGACTCAGTCCCGCGGTCCTGGGTGCACAGAGCCGGGTGCGATCGCATCTCCTGGGGAGCCAGACGGTGGACCGACGCTGCCCGGTCCCGGCACAGAGCGGGAAGTCACGGGCTCTCGGCCATTCTGCTGATTGACTGTTTTGACCTTGCCTCTCTGTCCTCTACGTTTTTGTGACGATTTTCAGGTTGGGGCTAAGGGCCCACGAGGCAGGCTGTCCCTGCAGACACGCGGGGCTGGGCAGCCACAGCCGGCACGCCCCGTGCCCCTGAGCACACAGGTGGCGACGTTAGAGGCCACTACCGTGCCCCGCCGGCTGTGTTGCCCACTCCCCGCACTGCCTTGGGACCGTGTTTCGTTAGCCGTGTGTAGTCACTTCTGCCGAAAACTAATTTCGGCTACTCACAACTCCGTGCCTCCGTGAGGGGCTGCTGGCAGCTCTAGTGTCCTGGAATTCGGTGTCTGCTGCCCCTGCAGTCCCACGGGAACACGTGGCCAGGGCCTGCTGCAGCCGCGGCTGCCTTCTCCGGGAGAGATCTGGCCGGGACGGGGGGCGATGGAGCCGGGGGCTCTCCAGAAGCAGCTGGCTCTTCGGACAACAACAAATGACTCATTGTCAACCATAGTCAGGTTCTCTTTTCCGGTCATTGTGGGGAGAAGATGCCGCCTTGTTAGACCAGAGTGAGGGCAGCGCCTGGCACCACTGCTGGAGACATCAGCTGGCGGGACGTGGAGATGGAGCCATCTGTGCGGTGGCCCCAGCCACCAGAGACGGGGATGCTGGCGACACCACGGTCCCCCTCTGCACTCCGCGTGCAGTGTTCTGTCTGAGAGCCGCTGTGCACGCGGGAGGAACGGGACGGGTTCTGTAGGTCAGCCAGGTGACCTGCGCCCCGTGTCGCCCCAGCCGCCTTGGCGAATAGAACCCGTGTTGTCCCGTACGCACGGCGCACCCTGACCTGGGACCCAGGTGTCCCCCGCGTCTCCCAGTAGCCCACAGTCTAGACCTCTCCACAGAAACCCACGGTCAGGGTGAGGGCCACTCCGGGGAAGAGCCTGTCGCCGCTGGGGCCACAGCCTCTGGGCCTCTTTGCCTCTGTCACACTGCCCCCATGCTTGTTATCAGGTGGTTCCTGGTGTTTGCCCTTGAAATCAGGGGGAGGGGGTGAGGGACCGAAATCATCGTGAAGTCAGCGCCAGCACACTCCAGGGTTCCAGGGGCAGCTGGCGCCTGAGGCCACTGCGTCCCGGAGACCAGATCAGCCTCGTGTCCGGCCGCCGCCTGAGCCACATCTGAGCCGGCCTTGACCTCTTAGCTTTTTTAGCCTCTTCCGACTGTTTCTCTAAAACAGGCTCCTTCCCCGGGCCTGCTGTGTGGGGCCCATTTGGTTCCCCTGTGATCTGTGGGGATTCGGGGCCCCCCTCCCAAGGGCCGAGGGGCCCCCAGGCTTGGCCGCGCGCGTGCCTGAGGCTGCCACCCGGGCTGAGCCAGAAGCCATGGCTCTTGGCTTTCTTCACCGGCCCCGGCCTGTCGTGCTGCTCTGAGCTCAGCTCGGGCATCCTCATGCATGCGAGTTGACAAGCTCTGACCGAAAACTCGCCGCATGTCCGCCTCACTCTGGGAGCTATGGGGGGGACCCTGTGGTCGAGGATCCAGACCCTCGTCCGACCCCCTGCTTGGCCTGTGTGTCCCCGGCAGCCTCCCGGGTCCCCGGACAGGAGACGCAGCCTCGGTCCCGGTGGCGTGATGTCAGCCCAGGTGCCGGATGCTGAGGCCCGTCGCTGTGTCTCTTCGGGCAGGTATCGCAAAACTGGACGACCAGATCTTTCTGAACAGGAACCCCGGCGTCCCCTCCGTGGTCAAGTTCCACCCCTTTACGCCGTGTGTGGCCGTGGCTGACAAAGACAGCATCTGGTAGGCGGGGTGCCCGCGATGGCCACAAGCCCTCTGGGTGGGGGGCAGGCTCTGGAGCGTGTGGAGGAGTGGGCGGGTGGGGACAGGCTCTCCGGTGTCACGGGCTCCCCAAAGCCACACGGAGGGGGAGACGCACCTACGAGGGCTTCACTCCGGCTACTCCCTGTGGGGCGCGTAGACACCGACTCGAACTCACGGCGGGCCTCGCCCTGTTGCCGTGGGGAACGTCCGCGCATCGCAGGGACAACGTCTGGGGTGCTCTCGTCTCTGTTCCTCCCCTTCGCTTTACCCTGCAAAATGCACAGAAATTCAGCGCCATAACCGTGTGTAAGCCATTCGGGGGCACCAGGCGCATTCACAAGGACAGGTAGCCGCCGCCATCCGCCTCCAGAGTGCTCTCTGTCCTGTAAAACTGAAGCTGTCCCCGTCGGTCCCTAAGCCCGCCTTCCGCTCCCGGACGCCCGCCCTCTGCTGTCTGTCCCGGGTTTGAGGCCCCAGCAACCTCACCCGCCCTGTGTGTCTGGCCCCTCCCACTGAGCACAGGGCCCTCGAGGTCTGTGGCAGGTGTCATAATGTCCCCTGCACAAGCCGGGTGACAGCCCGTGCGTGACGGACCACACTTTATCATCCATCCAGCAATGGACACGTGGGTCATTTCCACATTTGTTTTTTCGGTGTGTTCATATGGTCAGGCTCTGCTTTTATTTTGTAAAACATATGTCCACTTCTAACTTAGAAGAAGGCAAAACGTAAAACAGAACGAAGTCTGCCTTGATGACATACTGGGTTTGGTTTGGTTAGAAAAGGAAGTGGACGTAAATCACAGAAGAGTCTTGGAGATCTGCCCCCGAGTGGCTTCCACCTGATACCAGAGGACTTTGGTTTTATCTCAGATTCGGGTCTGCTCTGAAACACCCATCTCTTTATATTTTTAACAGCTCCTTTTTTTTTTTTTTTTGAAGATTTTATTTATTTATTTGACAGAGATCACAAGCAGGCAGAGAGGCAGGCGGGGTAGGGAGGGGGAAGCAGGCTCCCCGCTGAGCAGAGAGCCCGACGCAGGGCTCGATCCCAGGACCCTGAGATCATGACCCAAGCTGAAGGCAGAGGCTCTAACCCA
>NC_081572.1:1621904-1671320 GCF_022355385.1 Mustela nigripes | reverse complement strand
AAGCTTTTATTTATTTATTTGACAGAGATCACAAGCAGGCAGAGAGGCAGGCGGGGTAGGGAGGGGGAAGCAGGCTCCCCGCTGAGCAGAGAGCCCGACGCAGGGCTCGATCCCAGGACCCTGAGATCATGACCCAAGCTGAAGGCAGAGGCTCTAACCCACTGAGCCACCCAGACACCCCAACAGCTCCCTTTAAAGTAGAAGCGAGTCTTTAAGGCTTCTGCTGGGCGAGTGAAATTAGGACTGTGATACGCGATGTTGTTCATGTGCTCAGGGTCTCCCAGACACACGTGCTCTCTCGCTTTGTACCTGTGTCATTCTCACAGTCGTCCCCCCATTGGTGGCTTGACCGTGGGCGGACGATGTCTCGGCACACCCAGCAGTGGGACTCCGGGCCCCGTGGCACCCCCGTGACAGACCCCCCTGGGCACTCGGGCTGCTTGTCCACATCCTGCCAGAGCTCGTGGCCCTCCGTGACAGTGGCCGCCCTGGCAGGCGTGAGGGGGATCGCCCTGTGGCTTTGGTTTGCATTTCCCTGATGACTGATCTCTCCTTCCCCGAAGTTTCTGGGACTGGGAGAAAGGGGAGAAGCTGGACTACTTCCACAACGGGAACCCTCGGTACACCAGGGTCACGGCCATGGAGTACCTGAACGGCCAGGACTGCTCACTGCTGCTCACGGCCACGGGTGAGTGCGGTGTGCTGGGCCGGGCTCCGGGCCCCAAACCCAGCGTGGGGACCCCGCACATCTTCACGCACAGCCTTTTCTGACCCTGAGCGTTGCTCTGGCAGAGGGCACCGCCCGTGGTGAAACACACCATCACGGAGGAGGGGGGAGGTTTCCGACAAAGCAGGCTTCACCCCAAGACAGCAGGGCCAGCAGGTGACCAGTGACCGGCAATGTCCAGGGACCCCCGGCCCTCCCCTGACCGGGAAAGGTCCATCAGCTTCTCCTTGTGGCCTCTATGATGCTCTTGGAGGCGAGGCTGGAGGGAGTAAGGGTCCCAGGCACAGAGCATGAGGGCAGCAGGCGCCACCTCGGCTCCCCAGGGGTCCCCGGCCCTCCCCACTGCGCCACCGTGCGTCCGGCTCCCCTGGGCCAGGCTCCTGCCCCCCGGCGGGCCACTGCGGTGCTGGGCCTCACCCTTGCTTTTTGGGTCTGGAATGTCTCCGCTCCACCCCTCCTGCCGCAGTGAGCCACTCCGGGGGACAGCGTCTCCCCTAGCCATTTAAAGACAAGACCTCACTGTTTGTGGGGGTGAGACGTCGCCACTGGCCTAACTGCACCTCCTTCAGGGATGACAGGCCCTGGGGAGGGACTGGCGGGAAGGGAGAAAGAGGGCGCACGAGGCAAGAAGAGGTAGACGTGCAGGCTGCTCCCATCGTGGCCTGCCCTGGCCTGTCCTGTCCGGGGCCCGGCCCTGACCTGTCCTGGGCATGTTCCCATCATGGCCTGCCCTGGCCCGTCCTGTCCTGGGCATCTCCCTGGCCCGTCCTCCTGGGCCTGCTCTGTCCCTGACCCGTCCTATCCTAACCCTACCCTGGCCCGTCCTATCCTGACCCTGGCCCGTCCTGACCTGGCCCTGTCCCTGGCCTGTGTTAGGCCTGAGCACCTGAGCCATCAGCATGGCTGAGCAGACGGCACTGGGCGGGCTGCCTCCCCTCCTTCAGAGCGCTCCTGGGCCCTGCTGTGTCCATGGGGAAAGGTCCTGCTGGTGGCCTCTCTCCCAGGCAGCGCCCGCTCGGACCAGATGAAGTCAAGCCACAGCAGTTGCGTCCCCCACAGGTGTGAGAGTGAAGGAGCGTCCGGGCACCCGGGGCGGTGGGGGGCCGGGGCGGCTCTGCGGATCGTAGGACAGGTCGCACTGAGCACCTCTGAGCGGCAAGGAGGTGGGGAGAGAGCGATTTCCCGGCACAGCAGGCTCAGGGGCGGGTCCCCAGGGGGTCCTGGTGGAGGAGCACAAGGGCTTGGGGTCCAGAGCAGAAGTTCACAGTCACCGAGGCCAGGGGCAGGACGGGTGTCAGTGGGCACGCAGTCCAGCGGGCCCAAGTGACCTCGTCCTCCGTCTGTGCTGTGAGGCAAGTGGTCATGGCCCAGGTTGGGGGTGCTGAAGGCCACACGTGAGCGCTAGCACGTTGGAGAGCAGGGCTGGGCTGGGCTGTGGGCACCGCAGGGGGGATGGACACGGGGCAGGGCGGCTCGCTCATGCTGCTCAGGCTCACAGGAGAGCATGAGGGCTCTGTGCTGAGGGCCATGTGTCGGGTGGGCGGGCAGCCCACCTCCTCATGTGGGGAGCCTGTGGGCCACATACTGAGGGCCCACCTGTGTGGAGCAGATGTGAAGGGGTGCCACGGAAGGCCTGGCTTTTTGCCGAGAGCACCACAGGAGGGAAGGAGGGCCGCCTGGGGTCAGAGGTCAAGGGTAGTGGTCCCTCAGCGCGTCTGCTGCGGCTTCCCCGGCGGCCCGGACCTCCCAGGAGCAGCCCCGCTGCTGCCATGTCGGGCCGCCTCACAGAGACCGCGTGGTCTCCTGTCTCGCGGAGGGCACCTGTCACCCAGGGGGGTCCTCCACGCGCCGCAGCGGCCAGGCCCGTGTTCTCACCTCCTGCTCTTCTCTCCCCAAGATGACGGCGCCATCAGAGTCTGGAAGAACTTCGCAGATTTGGAAAAGAACCCAGAGATGGTGACTGCCTGGCAGGGGCTCTCGGACATGCTGCCGACAACTAGAGGTGGGTCCTCCCCAGGGGCCCAGCCGCCACGTCCCCCTGGCACTTCCTAGTGCCCAGACCATAAGCCAGCTGGCCACCTCGCCCCCGTGGCCATGGCCTGCCTGAGGCGCGGCCCGGGGCTGGTAGAGGACCTGCACCCTGTGCTTCATTCCGGAGGGACTCCCTGAGGACGGGACGGCGCACCGCGGGTGGGCGTGCGGGCCGGTGCCGGAGGCCGAGGACGCTGGCCCCGCCTGCACGGGGCCCACAGAGGCGTTCTGGGAGCCGAGCTGAGCTGGCGTGGCTGTGGCGCGGCTGACCGGCTCTGCCTGCTGCCCGTGGGCTGGGCCCGCACGCCGCCCCGCAGGCCGGTCGTCCGGGGGCCGGAGCGGGAGCTGGACCGGCGGCTCGTCTCCTCCGAGGGCCCGCCGTGTTGCCGCCGCGCGTTGGCAGCGTGTCAGGTCTTGGCTCCCGAGAAGCCCAGCTGTGGGGATCAGGGTCCTTGTCACTGAATCGACAGGGAAAGCGACTCTGTCCTCCTGCCCCTGCGCGGCCGGCCTGGCCTTGCTGCAACTTTGTGCACTTCCCACACGGCCCCGTCTGTGTCCCGTCGTCGCGTGGCTGTGCTCGTCATAGCCAGTCATCTCCGTGGCTCCTTCTCTTCCCTCTGTCCCAGCACCTGTCCCGAGGAGTCGCTGCCCCTGGGAGGTGACCTCACGCGGGAGAGGCCCCCAACCCCAGCGTGGGCAGCTCCAGGCAGAAAGCTCTTTGTGGGCTGCTTTAGAATGTTGTGGTTTTTTAATTATCTTTGGAATAAAACAGTCATCCACGCTGTCCCCCACCGCCTCCCCAAGGCCCCAGCACGGCCACCTCTGTGTGGCCTGGGCCCCTTCAGGCCCGGTCCCATGACGAAGCGACAGTCACCATGTCCTTCCACTGTGGTCTCAGTGTTCCCGGATTAGAGCGAAGGCGTGTCTCCCCCGCAGACCCCATTGCCCCCCACCGTGCTGGCAGCTCTGTGATCCCAGGACGCCCCGGGGCGGCCCACCCTGACCCGGGCACTCGTGCTCGCGGCTTGCACTGCTGGCGCTGACCCCGAAGACGAGGTTTCTGGTCCTTCGCTTCCCACTGCCATCCAGCAGGAGACACACCCCAGGCCCCAGCTACCCCTCCAGCCCCTGCACACAGAGCCAGAGACCCCTGTGTGGACGTGGCAGGGGCTCAGGGCCAGGCCAGAGGACGGGAGAGCGGGAGCCCTGTGGCAGCTTGGGGTACATTGTTTCTCGATTCATTTTGCCACCGCCGCCTCTCTGCCCCCAAACGATGTGGGTGTGGTTTCCAGATACCAAGAATGGTCTCTCCCATGATGCCGTTCCCTTTGCTTCGGCCAAGGTGAGGGACGCCGGGGAGCATGGCTCGCGGGTGTGGTGGGGGGGTCTAACTGGGAGCAGAGGAAGCAGGGCCGAGGAGACCAATCTAGGTCCGAGGTGCCCCTGCACTTATTCCTGCCCATCAGGAAACCCC
Source organism: Mustela nigripes (assembly GCF_022355385.1). Lineage (NCBI taxonomy): Eukaryota > Metazoa > Chordata > Mammalia > Carnivora > Mustelidae > Mustela > Mustela nigripes. The sequence continues at coordinate 1,667,088 of NC_081572.1, read as the reverse complement.
ACGTGTCACTTGGGGTGCGGAGAGCCTCTCCTGGCCCCAGCTGTCCACCGCAGGCCTGACTTGCTAGTTGGTTCCACAGGCGTCCACGTGCATGTCCTACTGGTCCCGCCCCCTCCCCCAGGTTTTCAGAAACCTCCCCAGGAGAGGCGGAGTTGGGAAGGGGCCAGGAGAGCAACAAGGGTCTTGCCTCCTGGTCTTTATCGGTAGGTCGGGGGAGGGGCCTGGGGGGGGGCGCCCCGATTCTCCTCGGCTACAGAGCCGCGGTTTGGTCCCGTCCTCTGCCTTGTAGCCAGGCAGCCATGGGCTTAGCAAATGGTTATTTCCTTTGCTCTTCCTGAGACACCGGAAGGATGAGAGGGGCGGGAAGCCCAGGGGGACAGCTGCTCTACAGGTCAAGACAGGACGGGCCCAGGTGCTCCTGGCCACAGCCACCCCGACGGGGACCCCCATCTCGGGATCTAAGCTCTGTAGCCAAGAGTCACATCTGGTGGCATTCCGGCCCTCGTGCCAACCGCTGGTCACCTGGTGCCTGTCAGCCGCTGGCTTCCTTCCCCTGCCCGGCCCAGAACCAGTCCTGGCCTCTGACATGACAGCCAGCCAAAGTCTGGGCTGCAACCCTAGGGAGACACGTAAAGAGACACGGAGAGAGGCCACCACGAGCCACTTCCATGGCCGCTGCTCTTCAACGTCTGGGGCACGCGCCGCAGCACGAGTCAGGACCCTTCTGAGTGCTGGCCGTGGTCTGGGGGACCTTCCCCGCTCCAGGTCACCCACGCAGGTGCTCGAAGCCACCTGCCCCACACGGGGCTCCAGCCGGGCCTGCAAGCTGTCTGCGGAGACGCGGCAGCCTACCGCGTCCACCAGCCGTGAAGCGCGTCCCCGAGAACATCCTCGGAGAACGCCCCCAGGGAACTCGGGGTGACCAGGTGGCTAGAGCGCCGCCGGCTGGGAAGGCTCTCACCCCTTGGCCGAATCCACTCTGACCGCTCGCGGGAGGTCTGAATCCGTGGTCTGAGAGGAGGAGGCGCCGTTTCTCACGGGAGGCAGGGGAACCGGGAGCAGGGTCCGTGTGCCCTCAGCTTGAGGTCCCTCTGGCTGACGTGTGCGCACACGCACACCCTTGGGCACACGCACGTGCACACAGACACCCACCCGCGTGCGCATGTCCTGAGGTAGAACCCAGGTGGGCCCCTCTCAGGGCTCCTCCGCCCCCGTCCCCATGCTGGTGTAGCTGCCGGGCAGCTCCTGCACTGGCCACACCGGTCCCATGCCCTTCTGGCCCCGAGCCGCCCGAGCCGACGGCGCCTTCGCCCTCGGAGGCCCCCGGGACCGGCCGCAGTGGACTTCGCGGCAGCACTGACGAGCGCTCCAGCACTTGGAAGTTCTAGTGGCACGTGTGGTTGGGTTTCGCGATGTGCCAGAGCCCCTTCCGATTTCCAAAAACCCTGGTAATTGAGTTTCTTCATCTGTCGGGTCCATTTTGGGCGAGGTCAGCCCCTGCGGTTGGGACCGTGGCACCCTGTGACCCGGGCCGCCCCCACCTGCCCCCTCCCCTGCTTCTTTTGATTTGAGTGTTCTTCCTGCCCTTTGGGGTTGCGTGACTGCTGACTAGCCCCATGTGAAACCCGTGATCCCTGTGTCCTCGGAGGTCTGGCCTGAGAGGCCTCAGTGTGTCTCGACCGCCCTAAGCAGAGACAGGAGTGCCTTCTCTCTTCCCTGAGACCACCCTGGTGGCGGGTGGGATCCCGCCTGGCCACTCTCCTGCATTGGTGGCATTTGTTCTCACGCCCATAGAGCTCTTTGGGGCCGTCAGGTGGTTAGGCTGTGACTCTGCATATCTGTCCCATGCACACCGTCCCCTCCCGTCTAAAAGAGCATCAGGCAGCGGCACGCAGAGGTTACAGGACGAGTCAGGTAGCTGTGGAAGGCGCTGAGAAGTTGGAAGGAAAGCTGTCGAGATGAAGCTCCCTCGGGTCTGAGGCCTCGTGGTTGCACCTCCTGGGCCCCTTTATCCCAAACATGGGGACTTGCCTCCCGTGGGCTCAGGACCTTATCCCTCCCCTCTGCTGCGCTGCCTTCCTGGGGGCTCCTGCAGCTTTCAAGGACTGTGCTCTGCAGACTGCCCTCAGCCGGCCTCGGTCAGGACGGAGGGTGACCCGACAGCACCCCCTGGAGGCAGGGTGTGGACACTACCGCCTTCAGGACCCCCAGACCCATTGGACGGCCCAGGTCTGCAAGCTGGACACCAAGAAGAGCATTTCGGTTTCATGAGAGCAGAGAAGTCGTTCCAGATCGAGATTGTTTTTTCTACCTAAACTTTTGAAAAATCATTTTTTTCAGAATTTAATCCGAAGTTTCTTATAGCATCTGTCTCCACCTGAAAAACCCATATATAAGCTTCACAGCCAGCAGAACTCCCACATGCAACTGGCCGTGGACACAGAGCTGTTGAGCCAGGTTAGCAAACGGGAAACCTGAACGATCCCAAGTGACCGTCGCTTTTCTCTCGTAATGTCCACCTGTGGGTACCTCATGAAGGGACGGGGCTCGCAGACCCAGACGCACATGCGACCCGGACCTGTGACTCACGGGGTCAGGTCTAAGCTCGGAGAGCCTTCATCCTGGCCTCTGTCCCACAGCCCTTCGCAAGAGCTGGTGGCGTTCTCCGCAGGGGGCAGACGAGGCCGTGGGTCTGGGGGCCCCTGAGCCGCCACAGCGAGGGGTCGAGGAGCTGAGAGCGAGAGGGGCCTTCAGATCTCAGACTCACAGTTCAGCGTCCTGTGAACCATTCTGGGAGCTCAGTGCCTGCGTGAAGGCTCCGGAGAGGAAGCACCAGCCGACAGGAGACAGGCTTCTGCTCTTCCGGAAGGAGAAACGACAGGGTCACCGTCTCTGGAAACCTAGAGAAAAGCCAGAGGACCACCTTCCATGGATGGAGCTGGGGAAGGCAAGAGGCCGGACGGCGCCTGGTTTAGCCGTTTCAGCTGCTTGGGGGTTCGTTGGGGTTGCTGCTGTGGACAGAACCCAGGACAGGACAAAGCTAGGGCCCTTCTGCACCTCGGCACCCCCGAGAGCCAAGAACACATCGTCCCGCCTGGGGGGTGTGAGCGGCGACATCAGCCTTGGGCCTTTGGCGTTAATATTCATCAGCCGGAGCAGCTCGGAAGCCGGCTGAGGGCCATGGGAGAGCCATGATGGCCCCGGCAGAGACGCCTTGAGCTGGGCGCTCCTGGAGCCGCCGGCCAGCCTGTGCTCCGTGGGTGCCAGAGCAGGAGCTGATGGCGGCTCCGGTTCCTCCAGCAGTGCGGCCGATCTAGAATCCGGAGTGGGCAGGACGCAGACTGGAGGTTGCGCGGTGCAGGCATTCACAGGCCGGACGCCACGGGAAGGCTCAGCATCGACGTCCCGCAAGAGAGAACGGGGACACCTGGACACAGGCCCGCGATTCCCCCCTGCGCCAGGGGACAGGCCCCTCCGTCTCAGTTCCAGAACTACAGCTCCCCTGGGTCTGCCTCAGGTTGAGGGCGGCAGGTCCCCAGGTTCAGTCCACAGGACAGGGTCCTCGGCGGGCGGTCTGGACTGGCCGCGGTGTTACAGAGATCCAGACGGTTAACGCGTTTGTCCCTTTCCACCGTCTACTGGGCCGGGAAGCTCTGGGGTCTCAGAGCTGCATGTCCCAGGCACCCGAACCCATCTCTGCCGCACGGATCTACGTCGTGAGGAAGAAGTCCCCTCTGGCCAGGTTCGAGATTGGGTGGTGCGTCCAGGCCTGGACCCAGGGTAAAGTCAGGCAAGATTAGGGGTCTGCATCTTGGGGGAGTGCCCACCCCGCCCCACCGTGGAAGGGGGGGGTCAGCCATCCCAGGAACGTGGAAGGTGGTCGCGTGTGCTCTGGGGTATTGTAGTTGCCGGGCTGGCAGGAATCCTCAGCTTTTTTTTTTTTTAGATTTTATTTATTTATTTGACAGAGATCACAAGTAGGCAGAGAGGCAGGCAGAGAGAGGGGGGGGGGAAGCAGGTTCCCCGTTGAGCAGAGAGCCGATGCGGGAGCTCGATCCCAGGACCCTGGGATCATGACCCGAGCCGAAGGCAGAGGCTTTAACCCACTGAGCCACCCAGGTGCCCCAAGTCCTCAACTTTTTAAAAAACCTCCCTGAGGCTGTACGCAGAGCCAGCACCAGCCCCGGGGGGGACGCACCCCACCAGCTGGCCGAGAGACCCTGGGGCCCGAGGGGATGACCTCTGCCTGTTGCTTGAGGGTTCCTAGATGCCCGTGTAGAAGTACCCCATGCAGAAGACTCTGGGGCTTGAGCTCTGCCGTCCATGCCCACTGTGGCCTCATCTGGAGCAGGACCACCACGTGCCTGTGTTCCAGATCAGGAAGCCGGCGTTGATGAGGGACAGCCGCCTTCCTGGCACCGGAGGCTCCACGTCCAGGCGGTGTGTCTCAGGGTCACGGGGTCAGAAAATATGGCTCTCACGACGTTTCGGGCCCTTGTGCGTCCTATCTGGGGTCCCATTCGTCCCTAGACCGATGCACGGGACACAGGAGGACCCAGCTGGCTGCAGTACGCAGTACATGGACGGCTTCTGGTCCTCTGACCACAGCACTTGCTACTTTCAGCCGGAACGGGCTTGGCGTCCCGGAGTCCGGAGCTCACAAGGAGCCAGAGCTCGTGCGTGCTTCGCTCCTGCTGCTCATGGTGGGAGCGGACTCGCTCCCAGAGGCGCTGCACCGGATGGAGGCACCGAGGCCGGGGGTGCCCGCACCCAGCTCCCTGTGCCCGAGAGCGTCCTCAGAGTGGTGATGAAGTCAGAACAAGAGCGTCAGAGCCGGCCCTGGCCCGGGCGGGCTCCCATCAGGAAAATGCCACAGGAAGGAGGCTGCCCCCCGCCCCTTCGCTGGGGCCTAGGTTGGCCGCCCAGAGCAAACCGGAGCAGGCCCGCATGGCTCACCCCCCGGCGCAGGGACGCTGCGTCCCCTCTCCACTTGTCACCATGACCCCAGACTGTGGGACCAAGACATGGACACAATCGTCCTGATGCCCTCTGGCCTCCACACTCACTGACTGCCCGACTCTTAAGTCCCCGGAGGGGCTGACGCCGACACCAGATGGCCTGCGAGGGACGTCTGAACGCACAGGGTGTGCTGTCTGCCACGGCGGCCACCCCACACGTCCACACCTCGGGGGGCCCACGTGCTCCGCGGCCGCCTGGGACGATACGCACGTCCCCGCCAGGAGAGAGCCTTGTCAGCAGCCTATCCCAGCTCTGTCACTGGCACCCCCGCTCCTGTCCGCTGCTCCCCCAAGGCCATGGCCTACAGGCTGACGTCTGGGGTCTGCAGTCTGACCACAGCACTTTGGACTTGGGAGTCTGCCGTGTTCTTTAAAAGACCCTCACAGAGTCTGTACCAAGCAGATGACTTGGAGTTTTACACATTACAAAGAACGCTTCTTAAGACTGGAGCCACTGCAGGAAACCTGGGCCTCTCCTTGGCCTGGAGCCAGAGGACGTGTAGGTTTTCCCAAGGCCAGCTGGACACAGACCGGCGGATGTAACTACCCCCATGTGACCAACTCGTGCCTGTCCAGCTTCATTGTTCTCCTGGGTCACACCTGACCTTTCAGCCTCCTTTAGACTTGGGTCTTCGGGGCCTTGAACAAGCTTCCGTTTGAGCCCGGTATGTCCCCATAGAGGAGGTTTGTCCGTCTCCCACCATACGAAGCTGTGTGCCGCCCGGCTGTGTGCGTGTCCCTGCCCCGTGGTGCCAGGCCGTCCATCCCTCGGCACGTCTGCTGCTTCTCTGCTGCGTCAGCGGCTCCAGACAGAACCTCACAGAGGCACGGGGTCTGTCTCCCTCCCTAGCCCGTGGAGGGACTGGCCCCTGGGACATGGGCTGGGGCAGCCGCCCGGGCAAGCCAGCAGGGCCGGCCCAGGACCACTCCCGGGGTCCCTCAGCTGGTTCCCGATGGGCTGCCGCTTTGAGTGATGCCGTGGGCCACCTGCCCGCCACTGCTCTCGGGTCCTGACTCCAGAGGTGATGTGCTGAGGGGCCCAGGATTGACAGGAGCCACCAAAGGGCCCAGGTCAGAATTCATGCTGTCCGTCCTCAATGTTAGCAAATACGTCAAGCCCCGGGAAACATGGGGTCGGGAACAGTGGGGCTTCAGACACTCCTTACCCCAGGACGGGGGCCCTCAGCACCCACCCGCCTCCCTCCCTCCCTCATAGAGCTTCCTGCACAGTCACCCCCGACATTGTGAACACCCTGCCCCCTCTTGTCTGCCCTTCCCCACCGCTGGCCATGTCTGCAGGCTCGGTGTGGCCCCCTGGCGTGGGGGAGATCGTGTCCTGGCACGGAGCAGCCCATAGGGACCGCCCCAGGGGCCCTGTGTCCACATCCAGGAGGTGACTATTTGGTCAGGAAGACCCCCACCCATCTGCATAAGAATGTTCCAGAACATTCTCATGCACCAGAAGGAAACCCTGTGCCCACAGGTTCAGTGCCTCCCTGCAGAGGAAGACCTCCACATCTGGGCCGAGTTGTCCACACTTAGATGACTCTCCAGGGCCCGGCACTGCTCCTGGGGTCACCTAGGGGGTAGCCCGGGGTTCGGAAGGGAGATCGGGGCCTGGAGGGCGATCCGCCGCCCAAAAAGAACGAAGTAGAAGGGAACAAGGCGTTATGGGGTCTGGCCTGAGAGGCCTGGAGAACAGGATGCCCAGGGCCGCGGGGGCCGCAGAGCAGCAGAAATGAGCTTGGCAAGTGTGACCAAAGAAATATACAAATGAGGTCATCACGTGAGTGACAGAACAGGAGAGATCTTGGTGGCACAGTGCAGGTCACAGCACACGCATCAGTGGAGGAAGAAGAGCGGGAGCACCAGCAGCCGCGGGGTCTGGGGGAGCCCACTGCGGGGGTCTCTGCCGCGGCTGCAGGTGCCGCCTTGCCTGGGGACCCTGACCCCCCCACAAGTGTGCTCGGGCCTCGAGAAGACGTTGCCGCTCCGGCCACGGGCTGTGGAGTCAGGGAACGGATAAGTGCTAACTGGTCCACCGGACCCCAGCCTGTGGGGCAGGAGGAGTCGGCACCGTGTGGCCTGGAAGGGGAATGCGGTTCCTAGAAAACACGCCCCGTATAAAATTGGGGGCATCGGCGGAAACCATCCTGGTGCGTGGACAGGGGCGCGTGGGTGGGGGACGCGCACAGCCCAGCGTGGGAAGGTGCCTGCGGCCTGGGGACGGTCCAGCCGGGATCAGAGCAGGCAAGTGAGGCTTTTCTCACGGGTCTGAAGTCTTGCTTCCTTTCAAAAGAACGAAAGGAGGGAAGCGCCAGCTGCTGTTTGATCTGGGTGGTGGGTACGGGACCTCCCCTGGATATCTATAGACTGGCTTGACTAGACTGTCCGTGAGGCTGTCGTGCTGCCTTTAGGAACGCTGCAGTCACCCCATGCGGCCCTGCGTGGGCCTCATGCCCGGCGGGCTCTCCTCGGCCTCTGCAGAGCTCCTGCGCAGCCCCGAGAAACCGCGTGCTCAAGTCTTGACGTGGCCGAGAGCAGTGTCGCCGTCCCCGCTGTGAAGTTGCACAGCTGCCCACTGTGCCCAGGACAATGGGCATTTTGAACCGACAGTCCTAGGACGGCGCTGTCCCAGCAGCAGAAAACTGGGCGGGGCGGGGATCCAGGGACCCCAGTCTGCTGCCCAACCCAGACGGCGAACCTGGAGCTCCCGTGGGGTTGGGGACCGGGCCGTGGCTGGGGTGGCGTGGCACTCCGTGGTGCTGAGTGGCTGCCCGGGACAGGGTCCCGAGTTGACGGCAAAATGGTGTGTGTCTGTCCAGGAGCCGGTATGGTGGTGGACTGGGAGCAGGAGACCGGCCTCCTCATGAGCTCAGGGGACGTGCGGATCGTCCGGATCTGGGACACGGACCGGGAGATGAAGGTGCAGGTAACCGCGGCCCCGCCCGGCCTCCCGACTCTGCTGCCCCCCCCCCCCCAGACAGGCCCCTGTCCCGGAGAAGTGAGAGTGGGGGTCGTGGGCCTTCACGCCGTCTGGCGCTAATGACCTCTCACGGCCCATTTATCACGACACTTTGACCCGGTATTACAGCGTGATTAAGCCTATGCTAATCCTAATCATTTCCAAACATATTTTATCCATGCAAATGAGGGAATATCAGGAAGCAGCAGAGTGAGCACATTTTAAATTGGAATGGTGAATTATTTGCATGCTTCTTAAAGCATCTTTTATTTCCAGTTTTAATCAGCAGAGCAAGGACAGAATTGGTTTTGACAGAGCCATCCTGGAAGGGGTCGTAGGGCTGTAGTGAGCTGGGGACCACCGGGGTTTTGGGTGGTGGTGCTGGCTGTGGCTTGAGGCCCAGGAGCTCTGCCTTCCTGGCCTCCCGGCCCGGCCCGGGGCCTCCCGCCAAGCCCCCAGTCACACAGGCACCCAGCGGAGGAGGACGGGCCCAGGTCGAACGGGAAGGGTTGGGGATGGGGAGCCGACTTGAGGCCGGGACACAGTTGTCCGAGCTGCCGGACAGAGGCGACCTCCCTCTGCCCTGTGCTCAGGTCCTGCAACGGCACAGTCGGCCTTTGTCACGTGTCCTTTCTGGGCCCCGGAGCTGGCCAGTCCCTGCTGCCCTCCAGTGCAGTGTGGACACCTGATGCCGGCAGCCCCTACTCGGGAGCCCGTGCCCGCGGCTCTTGTCTTCAGCTCGGCTGCCCGGGGCTCGTCCCTGGCCCCCGGCCCCCGGCCCCCTGCAAGCCTCGGAGCAGGCCGTGTGGTCCCAGAGGTGCGGCTGCCGCCCTCTTCCTGATGCCTCTTCAACAGACCAGGAGCCACACGTGTGGGATTTCTTCCCCAGGCGCCCGATAGCAGCGAAGCCCTGATGAGGGGAAAGTGCTTTCCTTCTTGTGGCCCCTGATCCTACCCGGCATTCCTCACCCCTGCATCTACTGCCCCAGCAGGAGTGGCAAGGAGGCAGTTTACAGAGGCAGAGCTCCCTAGATCCTCTCCTGAACTAATTAGGAGGATCCGTTCCTACCGGGATGTGTTTTGTCTTCCTTTTGGGAAACAGGGAGACCCTGGAAAGTTTAATTGGTACCAAAAGCAGGTTCCCAGAGTCGTGCACTGGCTGCAGCCCTGGGGACGAGGAACTGGCTCTTGGGTGGGTGTGGCCTGACTCACTCGGGTCCCCTGTGGGCCCCTCAGGCTCCCTGGGCCTTCCAAGCCTTCTCTGGTGCAGAAGGCAGGGCTCCCCTGCCGGGGTGATGGCGTGACCGGCCACTGCTGGGGGCCCTCACCACAGTCCCTGTGTCCACACCCAGGACATCCCCACGGGCGCTGACAGCTGTGTGACAAGCCTGTCCTGTGACTCGCACCGCTCCCTCATTGTGGCTGGCCTCGGCGATGGCTCCATCCGCGTCTACGACCGGAGGATGGCGCTCAGCGAATGGTAATCTGCCCCCCCCACCCCAGCACCCTCCAGACAAGGTACTCATGTCGCTGCCAAGTCTCTGGGCCCAGAGTGAGCCTTCTGAAGCCCACCGGGCACCGCCCCCCACCAAGGCCACATTTCCACGGCACGTGGAGGGGGAAAACCAGCCGGGCAGGGAGCCTGGCAAGATACCACCCTCTCTGAGCTCAGTCTCCCTCCTGTGCGTGGTAGACGGCCAAGAGGACAGTGTCTGGGAGTCCCCGCCTGGGCCCTGCACTGGGCTGAGTGACATGCATGTTGTGCCTGTTCCGGGCTCTGGGGGCCAGGTGGAGCTGGGCACTGGGGGGCGAGTGCTGTTACCTTTGGGCAGGTGAGGTGCTTGGGTCCGGCCGGCGGTCACTCACCCGGGCCCCACGGCTGATACATGATAGTGTCGTCTCTGGCCACGGCCTGGCCAGGCCTGGCCTTCAGGGGTGAGGAAGGGGCAAGCGGGCAGGTGTCAGACTGGAGCTGAAGGAAGCCCATGGGACGAACTGTTGGCTGCGAGGCCCTGGTGCTGGGCCTGACGTCCAGTGGGTCTCCCAGGACAGACCCGAGGCTGGACCGGTGCTGGCTGGGCCCGCACACGCCCTGCAGGTTCTCTGAGAACAGGCAGCACCCCCAGAAAGCCGCCATCGTGTGTGGGGAGTGGGGTTTCCTTCTGGGCTGGCCGTGAGCACACGGAAACCCACTCGTGGCGCGCTTTGAAAGGGTGAGTTTTCTCTCCATTAAGATGTCCTCTTGGCTACCCTGAGCAGGCAGTGAAGTCCCAGATTGCCCAGAAAGAGCCGAGGGTCATGGAGCGGCCCTGAGGGTACGGCTGGGGTCCCCAGGTGCTGAGGGCAGCGACACGGGCACCCACTCACCCCAGCTAGGACTCATGGCTTGCTGTGTGCGGCACATCCTCCGTGCCAGGGGTCTCTGCTTCAGCCGCCCCTTGGCTGGGGTTCTCACTCCTGACCCTTAGTGTCGTGGGCTGGGAGCTGCACGGTACAAGGCCCTGTCCAGGGGCTCTGGGGCGGCTCTGCCGTGCTCCCGACATGACGGCGAAGGGTGGGTGGAGGCCACTGGCCCCCCCGAGAGAGCAGACACTGAGGGCCTTAAATAAATACTCAAAATGAAGTCGCACCCTCAGCTTCTTAGCTCCTGTCCGGTGCTGTGTGTGCCAGCGGCCGGCCCGCTGTCCCCCACCCCCGCTCAGGCAGCCCGCTGTCCAGTCCCCTGCAGCTGGCCGGCCCGCTGTCCCCTCCCCCGCCCAGGCCGCTGTCCAGGCTCTGACCCGGTCCTTCCCCACCCCCACCCCCCCGCAGCCGCGTCATGACGTACCGGGAACACACAGCCTGGGTGGTGAAGGCCTACCTCCAGAAGCACCCCGAGGGCCACATCATGAGCGTGAGGTACTGAGAAGATTTATGAGATATTTTGCTGTAAGAACATTATTTTCTCCTCCATTTAAAATATGTCTTTGGTATTTAAACAGCCGGGAAGGATGGCATTTCCGGGCAGTGATTAACCTGCGCTTGGGGACTGGCCAGAAAGGTCAGGGCCTGTGGGAGGGCAGGGACACGTCGGTCCCCCCGTCGGAGAGCCTCACGGCAGCTGGCTCGGTGGCGCTGCAGGGTGTGCGCGGGAGGGGGCGGGCGTCTTCCAGCCCCTTCCTGCGGGCCCACTGCGTGGGGCGGTCGTCTGCCCGTAAATCCATTTCTCCCGCTCGGTAAACCCCGCACTGAGAGTGGCGAGTGCTTACTTGCCCGTTAAAGGGACAGCCGATGTTAGTGACCGTCACAGAGCCACCATTTCTTCAGAGATGCTCTGTCTCTTGTTTGTAGCATAAAAACAGAACATAGCTCTTAGAGCGACACCCGCCAGGGACCAAGGACGAAAGATGGCCTCCAGGGGCGACTCGCGGCCTCCCGGCCGCCCGCCGCCCTCCCATCCTGTACCCGCAGCCCAGCTGCACAGACTCTCGTCTCCGGGGCTGCAAATGAAACCAATAACTCACGTTCCCCCGCCCCCGGGCCTCTGCTTGCTGCCGCCTGACACCGTGGAGGCAGGGCCTTTCCTGGCTCTGGGGAGGAGGCTGGGGGGGCTCGGTGGCGGGCCTGGTCGCAGCGGCCGGTGGGGCGGGCTCCTCCCCACGCTGGTCACTCGGGGGCGGGCCTTGGCCTTGAGGAGTGCCTGCGCACCTGGGCCCCTGACCTCATGAGGCCAGCCCTCGGGGCCTGGCCTGCCCCAGCCTCCCCAGCAGCGCCCCTTTCCTGGCAGCGTCAACGGGGACGTACGCTTCTTCGACCCTCGGATGCCCGAGTCTGTGAATGTCCTTCAGATCGTGAAGGGGCTCACGGCCCTCGACATCCACCCCCAAGCAAACCTGATCGCCTGGTAGGTGCCGCCCCTAAGAGAAAATGAGGGGCCTTGGCTGCCCCGACCATCTCAGAGCACCCGAAGTCAGCCCCGGGTGTCCACGTGACCAGCAGGCACTACCCCCTGCCTGGGAGCGGGAGCTCTCCGGAGCCACGTCGCTGCGGGACGGCGGGTGGGTGTTGGGCGGGCAGGTCAGCCCTGTGTCCCGGACGGTGCCCCAGTGAGAGGACGCGCCTGCCTCCCCCCTGTGCTGAGCTGCCCCCACCCCCCCCCATGCTTCATCCCTGGGCCGGCAGCCGGCTCACCCCGACCCCCTGTGCGCAGCGGCTCCATGAACCAGTTCACGGCGGTCTACAGCGGGAGCGGGGAGCTGGTCAGCCACATCAAGTACTACGACGGCTTCATGGGCCAGCGCGTCGGCGCCATCAGCTGTCTGGCCTTCCACCCGCACTGGGTCTGTGCCTGCCCGCGCCTGGGCGGAGGGGCCGCAGGGGGTTGCGGGGGGCTCGGGAGAGCTGGGGGGGCACAGGAGCCGCGGGCAGGGGGGCTACAGCCAGCCCTCGCCCACCCCACAGGTGGCAGGGAGGGCGCCCTGGGCTTCTCCCTCCCTGTGTCCAAGAACGGCGCGAAACCAGATCTTGTCCGGTCCTGGGCCACCCCAAGCCACCTCCGGGAACAGCGCCAGGCGCCCCGTCAGCTAGGGAGTCCTGGGCTGCGCAGACAGGAGACAGCCCCCCTTCTCCTGTCACCCGTCGCCTCTGGCCTGATCCCAGCCCTGGAGAAGCCCAGCACAGAGGAGGCTGCCGGGACACCCTTGCCCGGCCTGTGCTTCCCAGGGAGGGGTGGCCCAGCCCTCATGGTCGCTCCCCGAGTGTCTGGGCTCCACCAGAGGCCCCCATGCAGCCTGGGGCTCCCAGACGAATCCCTGCAGGGAGCTGTGGGGAGCCCCCATGTCCTCGTGATGAGGTGCGGGGCCTCTGCTGAGAGCCAGGGCCCGGTGGGGGTGGGGAAGCCCCACGGTGGCCTCCCCACCTCCCACCCCTGCCCACGCGCTCACCCGCCCTGCTCTCCTCTGCAGCCTCACCTGGCCGTGGGCAGCAATGACTACTACATCTCCGTGTACTCGGTGGAGAAGCGCGCCAGATAGCGGGCGCCCGCCCCGCCAGGCCTCCGTGTACATAGTGGACCCGCCGCGCTGCCCTGAACACTGGTCCTGACCTGCTGCTGAGGGCTCCAGGAGGCCCCTCGCTGTCTGTCCGTCCGTCTGTGGTCACTGTCACGCCCGGGAGCCCAGGGAAGGGGCCTCTGGTGGAGTCCTGCCGTGTGACAGCCCAAGGACAGTCACAGACATCCCAGCACCCTTCCCGTCCTGTTTTGCTTCTGAGATTTTTAAAGAGGGAGACACACTCGTTCTATTTTGCGAGGGACCCGAGCACTGGCTCCACAAAAACTCCGAGACAGAAGCCAGCTCCCCAGGGCTCAGCCACCCTGGCGAATGGGGGAGCGCTAGGGCTCAGCATGGGTCTCTGGGCCGCTGCCTGGCCATGAGCCGGCTTGGGCTGCCTCCCCCTGGCTGCAAGCTAGCCGGGGCTGTTTTCTGCGCACGCGCTCCTGGGGGCATTTCCAAGCACCCTGGGAGGCGGGGGCATTCAAGAGACAGAGCCGGCGCGCGAACGAGGAAACAGCCCAAGGCCCCTCGCCAACTGCCAGTCCTTGCCCCACTAGGGGCCTTCGTGGCCAGATGGTGTGAGGACTGGCAGTGCCCGTCCGCCACGCAGCCCACCTTCCCGGCACAGGCCCCTCTCCTCACAGACCCGCTAGCAGAAGGGGCCTGTGGCTTTGGATGGTGAGGCAGGTCGTTGGCCATTCGGCCACCGTCTTGGGCCACTGGCCCCGCTTCTCTTGAGTGCTGCTGTTCCCCAGGCAGGTGCGGTGACAGCCACCAGGCCTGTGGCCTCCCACACGGGTGTGCACGCATATGCAGAGCCCATGGTTTGCACACCCAAGCCCACACACGAGTGCACACTTGTGCGGTCCTGAGGCCTCTCTGCACGGGCTTCACACACGCGCACAGTGCAAGGGCACGTGTGGGTCAGTAGTGGCCCGTCTGCGCCACCACTCACTGGTGTCTTGCAGCGAGTAACTCAGAGAAGGTTCTTGGTGACTGCTTGGGCATGAGTCACGGCATCTGTGCATGTCCGCACACAGGTGTGCGTGTGTCTCCACGTGTGCGTGCACGACCTGGGGCCACGGGGATGGTGTAGCCCCAGGAAGGACAACAGAGAATGTGCTAAGCAATTACAAACAGCGCTTGTAAAACAAAACCACAATGACGATATTCTGAAAAGCATTTTTTCCATTTTCCTTGGGAATCAAGATTATTCGATAGAGGAGTGAGCTGGCTTAACTAATTCTGCCACTTCGAGGCCATAATCGTGGGAATGTGAGTCCCCTCGAGCTGCGGCCCGCACTGCCTCTGCCAGGGCCGTGTCCCCGGGGACCGGGCAGCACCGGCCTTGGCGGCCTGGGGGACCCCCTCCTGGGGGACCCCCAGGAGCCGGCTCCGGGCCGGGGTCCGCGTGAGCTCCCCGGCCACCGGCACCCGGCCATCGGCTGGGTCGGGAGCAGCGGACTCCGGGCCGATGAGCCGAGCCGGGCCGTCTGTGCGGACGCGGATCCGCCCGCCCCGGGACCGACAGGGGCTTCCCGGGTCCGACGCGAAAGTCCAATCATGGAGTTAACCGGGGCTCCACAGAGCACGCCCTGAAGGTTCGCTTATCTCTATTTATTTTACCGAATGAGAATTGCGGAGTGAGTGAGAGCATCCACAGCTGTTCAAGACAATAAACAAGTGCAGAGGTGACCGGCTGCGCCTCGTGGCTTGGGGGCGGGGCCTGGGCGGCCCTTCGTGCGGCGGGGCGGGGACTGGGCGGGCCCTTCGTGCGGTGGGGCGGGGCCTGGGCGGCCCTTCGCGCGGCGGGGGCGGAGCCAGGGCTTGGGAACAGCACTGTGGGCTCCCCAGACTGATGACACCCCTGTGCTGACCTCCCGTGGCTGCCACCGTAGACCACCACGGCCAGGCTGCCGGGACCGCAAACGTCACTCGCTCTGGAGGGGCCCAGAGGGCACTGCATTTCCCTGCCTCTCCCGGCTTCCAGGGTCTGCCGCACCCCCGGCTCTCTGATGTGCTCTGCATCCTCTTCCACTTGTAAGGACCCTAGGGGACAGTCTCCCAACGTCACAGGCAGCTTCTTGGCCTCAGGGCCACCTACAACATTCCCTTGGCCCCTGTGCCCTGGCGTCACGGCCTCCAGACTAGGACACAGACATCCTTAAGGGGCTTTAATCAGCCTATGGCTCCCGCTGTCTGCAAGCTTTGGGGCAAAGACCCCCGCCAAGCAGAGCGCGCAAATGCAGGGGACCCTCTGCCAAGAGGAGGTGGGTGGCCACGGGAATGGGAAGGAAAGCGTCTGTCCTGCCCTGGGGGGGGGGCATCAGCCCCGCTCCTGCCCCCCCCACCCCCTTGGGGGTGGTCCTCCCTCCGCGGGGCAGAGCCTGGACCCCGCGCATCACCTGCTGGCTCAGGACCGCACAGGGGGAGGGCGGCCGTCGCCATGGAAACCTGGGGGTCTGAGCGCTGCGTTCCTGACCCGGGTGACACTGCTTTCTGCGAGAAGGAAACCCAGCCTTCCCACGTCCGTGCTTCCGCAGAGCAAGTGGTATTTTCCCATCGACATCGGATTTTCCGGCGCCAGGACCTGAGCGCTACCCCGGTGTCCGTACAAAGGAAAGATGGATGCGCGGCGGGGCTTGGCCACGGGGCGGCGCCAGGGACCCGCCAGGCGACTCGCCTCCCCTCCCCCGCAGGCCCGGTCCCCCTCGCCGCGGCGCCCTGGGGGAGGGGACGGGAGCGTCCTCGGGGAGTGGCATGTCGTGGGGTCGTCCTGCTGGGCCACCTGCAGCCACCGCGCCGGGCAGCTGGGTCCGGTGGGCTCGGGGCCGCCTGCGGAGCGTCCGCAGACCGTCCGCGCCGGGCGCCGCCCGCACACACGGCGCACGGCAGGTGCACACGCGCGCTCTCCGGTGTCGCGGCCGGGCGCCGCTTGCCCGCGGGGACACGGCGTGCGGACGGTGCGGGCAGCCCGCGTGCGCCGGTCCCGGTCTCAGGACGAGCGGCCCTGCGGAGAGTGCGGGGTGATTCGTTACGGCCCGGGGCTGGGGCGCCCTTGCCGCGGCCAATTCCAGCGAGCGGGGACAGCCCCGCGGATGGACGCAGTCTCCGAGTCTTTAGCCGGGGCTTGACATCGGGCTTCCTAGAACTGGGGCTCCTGGCAGGTGGCCGGCCTCTGGGCTGAGGAGGCAGCTGGTGTCAGGCCCGCAGCTGGTCCCCGGATCCGATCTCTCCTCTTCAAGAGAAGCCCCTTGGAAATCAGTTACAGCCCCTTCTTTCCTCCCGTGAGGGGTGGGCTTCATGTCTCCAAGACAGGACCAAGGGCATGCGCCGCGCCCCCCCCCCACCTCTCCAGCCCGAACATCCTGGTTAGGGCTGCCCCCAAGGCCCCCGCCTGCCAGGGCCCCAGGACCACCGACCTGCACCAGTGAGCAGCCTGCTTGGCCGCACAGCCTGGTACATGGGCAGGGGGACGGGGGTCCAGAGGCAGAGGCCCCGCAGGGGAGGGGCCACGGGGACCATGACGGCCCATCCCCCATCATGCATTCTGAACCCCACTTTCTTCTAACTGGGCGGTTCAGACCAGGCACCTCCGGGGGCCCCAGCCATGCACAGGACCGTGGGCTCCCCAGGAAAGGGGGGCAGAGGCCAGCAACAGCTAAAACCAAAGGAAGAGGGAACCCCACGTGGGTTTTTCTTTCTTTTTTGCTGATTATCAGAACCTTCCAGACTGGGGGGAAAGCAAATGACGCCCCAACAAAAGAGCAGCCCCAAAAGGGCTTCCCGTCCTGTCGTGAAGGCAGAGCCAGCCCCGCCCACTGTGGCTGTGCGCTCCGGCTCGGAGGCCCCGTGGCCATCCATGGCCATCCATGGCCACAGTCCCCGGCGATCTCAGCCAAAGGAAAACCCCCGTTGCCTTTTTGCAGAACTGAGAAGACCGACCCTCAGATGCGCACGGAAATGCAAGGGGCCCTGAAAATAGCCAGAAAACACCCTGAAGTGTTGGTAGTTCCCTGTTTCGAAACTCACTACGGAGCTACGGTGATCCAAAGGGTGGTGCCAAGGTCTTTACACGCGGTCGCACAGGGGCTCGCGCAGGAATGTTCTTGGTCGCGCTGGTCACCACAGCCGAGCGGGGGACACAGCCCGGCTCCACTGATGTCCAAATAAACAAAATGTGGTCTCTCCGCACCAGAGCATTGATGCCCAAGCTCTGAGAAGCCAGTGCCAACACCTGCCACAGTGTGGCCGGATGGGGACAGGACCGACACCACAGTGTGGCCGGACGGGGACAGGACCGACACCAAAGGCCACGTGTCGTGTACTTGTTCTCTCATGAGAGATCTGGAGTCGGAATCCACAGAAACAGAAAGACCAGGGCCACCAGGGGCGGGGGGAGGGGGTGGAGAGTGACTGCTTAACAGGCACAGATGCTTTCCCGGGTGAGGAGAAGGTGCTAGAATGCACAGAGGTAGTGGTCCCACGGCATTGTGAAGCACCAGATGACTGAATTGTTGACTTTCAGATGGTGACCTGTATGTGACGTGACCGTCCCCTCAATGCACAAAATACCCAGAGGCGAGAGAGCACGGCTCCTGAAGGGTCTGTGGGCCGGCCTGGGTTTGAATCCGGGCTGCGCCTGCGGGAAATAGACGCTCCTCTCACTGCGTGTGTCCCGAGGGAGGGCGAGGCTGCAGGGACACGCAGGGCCTGTGACGCTGGCACCTGGGGACACGCAGGCGCCAGGGGGCCACGAAGCCTGCACCCCCTGCACCAGGCTTGCAGATGGCCAGCTCTAGAGGAAGCAGTTTGGGGACCGGGAAGCCCCGTGGGACCCCGCTGCCTCGAGCCCAGCTGGGGACAGGCCCAAGAGCCCTGGGGGGCAGCAGAAACGCTTCTGAGCACCGAGTGCAGGGGCAGGTCATGGAGCGCACCTGCTGTCCCCGGTGCGTCACAAGAGCCCTGCTTGGCCACTCACCACAGGTCCACGGGCGCCCCAGGTGTGAGGATGCCCAGCGGCCATGAGTGAGTGGCTGGACCCGAGCTCCCTCTGCGGGGCTGCCGTCCAGCTAGAGGCCAGGACAAGGCCCCCGTGCTTCTACGGCCCAGTCTCAGAAGGACCGGGCACTTGTGGTCACTCCGAGAGGCACTGACACCGTGTGTGAGGGGACACCCAAGGGCCCTTCTGGACCTGTCAGCCCTTGCAGCCCCTGCGGCGGCACAGCTGCGGGACAGCCCTGCCCAGCGGCGCCCCTGCGCCGGCACCCATGCCGCCCCCACCCCAGCACAGGCCCGTTCTCGGCTCTCCCACTCCCAGACACCCTCCCTGAGCCTGAGACCGCAGCACGCGGGTGCAGCGTGACCAGAGGGACTCAGAAGCTAGCCCGGGGCCACCCACCACCTGCTTCCACCCCGCAGGCCACAGCTTCTAGACACATGTCCATCCGGCCCCCCGCCCCTGTGCAGGCCACCACCCCTCCCTCCATCCCTCCTCCCACTGAGGCCAGGGTCTCAGAGTCCAGCTCCAGGTCAGTCAGGCGACCAGTCCCTCTGCGCCGGTTTCCCGTCGCCCCTCACAGTGGTGTAGATGAACCTGTGTCTGCGGCGATCATCTCCAAAGGAGGAACCGGTGATGAGTGGACAGAGGGCAGACCTCTCCCAGCGGGGGTGGGGGGGGGCCCAGGGCAGTCCCCGTCCAGGAAGGTCTCTACTGTAGCCCGGGCTTCTTGGACCCCCTTTCCTGCGAGGACCCCCAGAAGCCACTGCCTGCTGGGTGCCAGGTGCTGGAGTGCTGACATGCGGGGCGCGGGGACACTCCGCAGGGGGGCCGGCCGCCTGGCTGTCCTGCAGCGCCGCCGCGTGGCCGCCGGGTGGCTCGCCGCGGCCCGACCGCAGCCCGGCACAGCCGCGAGGCTTCCGGAAAGGCTGTGGACGCCCCTGCGGACCCGCGTCTGTTCTTCTCAAGGCCCTAAGAGCCGTGTCTGGACACCTGACCTGCTGCGGTTCGGTCTCCTCTCCCGTGGGGCCTGCAGCGGTCACCGGCAGAGCAAACCCCTGCGGGGCCTGGCGGCGTCCCCCCTGCAGCCCCTCCCGGGCCCCCCCGCAGTCTCTCCCGGGGGGCCCCCCCTGCAGCCCCAGCCTCTGGGAGCCGCCCCCCTTCCCTGCCCTTCCGAGCATGCGCGCCCTGGGGGCTCCCGCGGCCGCTCGCGTGGCCACTGCAGCGCCCACACTACGGACGCGGACAAAACGCCGGTTCCTGCGTTCGCACCCCGCCCAGGGATCCGCCTGGATTCCTCGGACTCGCTCGGGGCTGGTCTCCGGCTCATCCCACATGCTCTGCTCTTTCTGTCCGCGCCGCCTTGGTGTGACCCCCGAGGCCCCTGAAAACCTACCGCGCGTGTCCCCCCCCCCCCCCCCCCCCCCCCCCCCGCCCCCCCCCCCCCCCCCCCCCGCACCGCACCCGCCAGCCCCAGCTCGGCCTCCGCGGGGCGCCCTGGCCCCACAGCCCACACGCAGGCCGGGCGTGGGACGGCCGGCATCGGGGACACCTGGCGTCCGGCGGCACCTGGCGTCGGGGGGCGCCTGGCGTCGACGCGGGGAGGCAACTCCCTCCGCTCAGTGTACGCGAGTGGGCGCGCCTGCCTCCTGTGGGCCCCGCCCTCCCCTCTGCGGATTGGCTCAGCTGTGGGCACGCCCCTGGGCTCAGCCAATCAGCGCCCTAGCCCCCACGGCCACCGCCGATTGGCCCAGGGAGGGAAGCCAATCAGAGCTCGTGTCGGGGAGCGGGCCTCGGAGGTGGAGAGCAGGTGGACCCAGGCGGCGGCTTCCCGCGCTGGTCCCCGACCGCCCACTCCCAGGTGCCTCACGTGCAGCTTACGTCATCTGCACCGCAAGGCCGGGGGTCACTCCATGCGGGCCGCCAGCACCCTACCAGCCGCCAGCGGCCCTGCGGATGGTGGCCCGCCCAAGGGTCATGTTTTCATCCCGACGTCCCCCGGGGCAGCGCGTCATGGGACGGCCACCTCCCCACTGACACCCTCCCTGGAAGCCACGTCGGGATCCCGGGCTACTGTCCACCCACAGGAGGAGTCTCCTGATCCCCCGCCCCCCCCCCGGGCAGTCACAGGCCACCTGGGGGGCTCTGGCAGGTGAGATGGGGCCGCACGCCCAGGGCAGGAGGCCGCGGTCACTGACAGGACCCGCTTCTCGCAAGCCGCAGAGTCTCTGTGCCCCCGCCCGCCCCCCGCCAGGGTCCAGCGGTGCGGCCCCGCCCTTCACTCCGGCCCATCCGCGGTTTAGGGGCACCGAACCTCCGTACTAAACACCTCCGGCTTGAAACGCCCAGAGAGCTGTCCCGAGTGAAGGCGGGTGACAAGTCGCTCCGGGAGAGCCTGGGAGGCGGAAGTCCAGGACAGGTGATAGGAAGTGATCATCTCATCTATGTGTGGCGGGTTGAACCGTGTCCCCTCAAAATGCAGGTCCTGAGCTCCCAACCCACAGTTCCTCTGAATGGGATGTAGTTAGGCCGGAGGGTCTCGACGGAGGTAATTAAGATAAAAGGAGGTCAGAAGGGCAGGCCGGCAACCTCAGACTTCCCGCGCCCACCTGACGGTTTTAAGACAAGCTTTAAGTTCTCAGTTCCAGGGTAGAACCAGAAAATGGGAAGATCTACTGGGCTGCTATAAGAGATCTGGTTTCTTGTGGCAGCACTGCGGTCTCGGGAAATCGTGCCCCAGCTTCAGCCCGGCGCTGGCAGGATTCCAACACACAGCGGGGTCTCCGTCCCCTCAGGTCCAGACCGGAGCAGCCCGAGGACGTGTGAGGACCGAGACAGTGGAGGGGAAGGACCTTGCTCACCCCCGAGCTCACCCCATAAAGCCTGGCCCGCCAGCACAGGTGACCCTCCTCCCTGAGACACCCCCTTCCGTGCAGACCACACCGAGGCAGTCGCTGGCTAAGGGGAGGCGGCTTCTCCTCCGGGCCCCACCCCGGGAACACCCAAGATTTTGCTGACTCGCACCGAGAGCCACAGAGGCCCAGTTTGGTCCTTTGTTGCTGGAAGCTTGGACTTGGCACAGCTGAGCTGAGCCAAAAGTCCCTTGGTGTGATAGGTAGGGAAGACTCCGGGAATTTGGGGAGATAAGGACCTGCTGTGAGTTGCCCGGTGCAGCCCACTCACTGAATGCCTCACTGTGTCCCCAAACCACACTGCCCTGACAGAGGCCTGGCCAGAGCCCTTGGTGAGGACCACATATTCTCGAAAAGCCCTCTGTGGGCCAGGAATGATGGTGGCAGTGTCGGTGTCCCCTGGGCACCCCAGGGGGCAGGCCCAGAGGTCAGGTGAGCAGGGTTGTGGGGGCAGCCGTCATGAGGCACAGTGCCAGGCTCTCTGGCTTTGGTCTTGGACTTGACAGCTGGGTCAGGTGCCCCTAAGCCTGAACAAAATGGACATGATGGGAAAGCGCACACGATCAGTGAAAAAATAACCCAGATGGGGCGAGGAGAGATCTGACACCGCGCACCCAACAGTCCGACCCCTCACCGGCCCCCAGCCGCAGCCAGTTCCACGACCGGGGCGCCACGTTGCAGGATTCCAGGAAGTACAAGCGCCCGGCCTGCTCACAGTGCCTACTCTGTCCTTCCGCTGCCCTGCTGCTAAGGAACAGCCACTACCTCGGTCTCGTTCAGGAATCTGCAGGTTTGGCCGAGTCCAGAGGGAAGGTGCAACCCCGCTCCCCCTGGCGTCAGCTAGCGTGGCCCCGCCCGTGGGGACAGAGACCTGCTTGTGCAAGCCAGTGCCTGAGTAGCTGGCACCGGCTGATGCCTGCCAGTTCCTCCCAGGGCAGGGGGCGCTCCGGGCCGACCGGGTGGCTGAGTTCCACTGGCCGTGTCAGCTTTTAGGACCTGATCTCGGGAGTCGAGGAGCGCCACTGCTGCAGTAGGTACGGGCTGGGCGGGGACTCACTCTCCTTGGCCGCCTCATGATGGGGAGCCAGACCTGCAGATGCTTCTCCTTGGCGGGCTAGCTGGCTGGGGGCTTCCTCACTGGAGCTCTGGAGCAACGCGTCTGCAGGCAGAGGAGGGGGCTCCCTTCCCGGCGCCAGCTGCTTCTCTCTTCCTGCGGTGCAAGGCCAGGGGGCCGGTGGACACAAGGCCCCTCGGTGTTTCTCCTCCACCTGCAGCTGCTTTGGGCGGGCCTCCTGCAGCCTGTCCTGTGCCCAGCAAGATTCTCAGCCCTGAAGGGCAGTTTCTGTAGCCCCGGTGTGCACCCCAGTGAGTTTCCCAGCCAAAGGGTGGTCTCTCCTGCAGACCACTCTGGTTCTCGGCCTCTGGACCCTTCCTCTGCCCCAGGCAGGCCGCCCTGTCCCAGTGGCCACGCCGCCTCCCACCGAGGCTGGACCTTACCCCAGCAGACGGCTGGAACACAGGGACACGCAGCACGCTCTCTCGCAGGGCTCCCTGGCTAATCAGGGTGTCCAGAATGAAGTACTCAGGTGGCCACCTAGACTGGGGCCCATCTTGTGGAACAGAAATAGAACTCCAGGCCTTGTGGCCAAACCTGACGTGAGTGACCACCATGGAGGGTTTTCCCCGTTCTCCCGGCGCTCACAAAGTGGCCGCGGCAGCCGGGGCAGAGCCTGTGGGCTCAGCAACACAGACTCCCCAGCGACGGCCGCCTGCTCCCCACAAGCGTGGGGTGCCCAGCCGCGCAGCAGCGCTGAGCCCCCAGACCACCGTGTCCTGGGGGGACCGGCCAGCCACAGCAGCCGGCTATTCCGGGTTTCCGTCATGAGGCAGTGGACCTGTCCTCACCGCATGGACGCTTCCTCTGGACGCGGACCTCCCTAACCACCTGCAGGGCTTCCTGCCAGCGCGCCCCCGCGGAAGCCGGCCAGCCCGGTGCCCGCTCGGCTCGGCGTCCACCGAAGAGGTGAGGCCAGCGGCTCCTCTCAGACCCCCGCGCCCCGCCCGTGAGCCGCTGGGCTGTTAGGGCCGGGCCTGGCGCAGGGCAGAGTCCGTCACAGGACCGGCTGGGGTGACCCGGCAGGGCTGGGTGCTGTGGCGGGAGGGGCCGTGTGGCCCCCGAGCCCGGCGCGCGCGGCCGGGACACTCAGCCGCGGGCCGGGGGGGCCCAGACTGAGCAGCGCGCAGGCCCGGCGGCCGGCCCGGTAGCCGTCGCGCACACCTGGAAGCCCGCGGGCCGGGCCCAGGATCGCTGAGCGCAGCGCCGCGTGGCCGCACCCGCCGGGGCGCAGGGGCTCGCGGACACGGCGTCCGGCCCGCGGACCTCGCAAGGACCCCACCTACACGGGAGACCGCGACTTCGAGTCTTAGTCGGCAGCTGCAGGGCACTCCGCAGAGCGCGCGAATGCGGCGCTCAGGCCTGCGCAGGCCCGGCCGGCAGCGTCCTCGAGCCGCGGTCGCCCAGTCCCGCGAGGGCGGATCCGAATCCCCGCACCGCCGGCCGCTCGCCCGCACGCGCTTCGCCTTCTGCGGCGTGTGGCCTCGCGCGGCCGCCGTCGGGGGCGGGGCTTCGGTACGGAGGCCGCGAGGGCGGCGAGGGGGCGCGGCGGGCGGGGCCGCGGGCCGGGGCGCCATGGGCAACCTGTTCGGCCGCAAGAAGCAGAGCCGGGTCACCGAGCAAGACAAGGCCGTCCTGGTGAGAGCCGGGCCCCGCGGCGACGGCGGGGGACAGCGGGCCGGGCCTGCGCGGCCCCCGGGAGGGCCTGCCGCTCCGCCGGGCGGGCTTCTGGCCGCGGACGGCGGCGCCGGGCGGCGGGCGACCCGGGCGAGGGCGGGACGGGGCCGCGGGGTCGGGGCGGCGCGGAGAGTCGCGCGGTGTCGCAGCCGCTCCTGGTCGGCGGGCGAGCGCGCGCTGCGGGGGGCAGGCGCCGCGGCCCGGGAGGGGGACGGTCCCGCCGGGTGGTCGGGCGCCCCGGAGCCCGCGGGAGCGCCGCGCTGCCAGCCCCGCACACGGCGGCCCGCGGTGCGGGCGTGCGGTCCCCGGGCGGACCCCGCAGACCCCGGGCGGACCCCGCAGACCCTGGGCGGACCCCGCAGACCCCGGGCGGACCCCGGAGACCCCGGGCGGACCCCGCAGACCCTGGGCGGACCCCGCAGACCCCGGGCGGACCCCTCGGACCCCGGAGACCCCGGGCGGACCCCGGAGACCCCGGGCGGACCCCGCGAACCCCGGAGACCCCGGGCGGCCCCGCAGACCCCGGGCGGCCCCGCGGCTCCCGGCTGCCCCGCGGCGCACTCGGTCTCTGCGGCCCGGACGCAGGACGGCCTAGGAAGCGCCAGGACGGGGGGCCGCGGACCGCCGCCCCGCGGACCCTCGCTCGCGCTCCAGCCGGCCCGGCGTCGGGTCTGAGCGGGAAACGGGCGCGGTCTCCGGTGGCCTCGCGCTGGCTGCAGCAACCTCCTGTCGTGAAGGTCCTTGACCGAGGCTCCCCGGCTGGAGCCGCGTCTGGCACGGGTGTCCCTGGAGGAAACCCGAGGAGCGGGGGTGCTGCCCGGGGTGGGGCGCGCTCTGGGCTCTGCGGAGGCGGGGGCGCGCCTGGCCGACCCCGCCCGCCCCCGCGGTTCTCTCCTTCCGAGGACGCAGCTCGGGGCTTCTCTTCAAGGAGGCCCTTCTGGCCGGGAGCCCCGCTGGGCGTGCCCAGACGGAGCAGCGCGGTCCGCGCACAGTAAACCCGACGACTGGCCGGTCGCTCGGATGTAAAGCTGGGAACTCCCGGCCGGGCGCCGTCTCCCCCGTGACCCTCCGCCGCTGCGTCTGGTTTCCCTAAGTACCCGCGTCCTGCGGCTCGTCTTCGGTGCTCTGGACGCACCCGGCTGGGACCGTGGCCCTGGCCGGGGGTGGAGGCCCAGTTCCGGGGAGGACGGCCAGAGCGGAGAGGATGGCTCGTAGGCTGGCCGCCGTGTCTCTGGGCCTCGGGCCGGGAGAGTGGGCACCTGCCACTGCGGTGTCCGGGCGGCCCCGCCCGCCATGTGGCGCCCCGGGCAGGTGCTGCGGAGGCGTGCTGTGGAGGGAGCCGCGAAGCGGGTCCCTGCCGACGCGTCCACACTGGCGGATGATTTCTCCCTACACCGAGTCTTACAGGTGTGCCGACCTTTTCGCTTAGTTAACTCAGGGCAATCGTTCCTAAAGATAGAAGTCCGCATAGGAGAAATGCCCTGTGCCCGCACGCGCTCACCGTAGCGTCCTCTGAAATGGCGAAATTTGAAAGAAATGTGAGTGGTCTAGACTAGGGCAGGATTGACTGACGTGGTAAATGCCCCGCCCCCCCCCCTCCCCCGTCCCTTCTGGGACAGCACCCGGGGTCCCAGCTGCTTGGCACGATCACGCAAACACCACGCGAACGTGGCAGCGGCTGTCGGCAAAGACACGGTGATGAGCGGCGGAGGCAGGGGAGCTGCACGCAGCCGGAACCCGTCTGAAGCCCGCAGAGCCGGGCTGGAAGGCCCCAAACCCTCGCTGTGGCTGGGTGGGCCGGTGGCCCTTCTGGGTTGTCTCTGAACCCTGGAGGCAGTGGCGGCGCTCTGACCTGCCCCCGTCCCCAGCACCCACAGCCTTGCTGTGCAGTGACGCCACTGAGAACAGGCTCTCCGTCTCTGCGCTGTGGACCCTGGGGCTGGCTGCCCCTCCTGGGCCTTGCGGGATGCTGGGCAGCGCCCCTGGCCTCCACACCATGGTGCCAGGAGCATGCCCCTCCCAGTGGTGACAGCCATAAATGTCGCCAGCCCTTGCCCCATGTGCCCCTTGTCCCCACGGAGAACTCTGTTAGAGGGGGTGCCGCGCGGCCGGCGCAGGACCCGGCACAGCGAGGGCGTGTGCCGACCCAGGCCTGCTCTCTCGCAGCAACTGAAGCAGCAGCGGGACAAGCTGAAGCAGTACCAGAAGAGAATCACCCAGCAGCTGGAGCGCGAGCGCGAGATCGCCAGGCAGCTCCTGCGGGACGGGAAGAAGGAGTGAGTGGGGCCCAGGGCAGGCTGGACAAGAAGGGGCTTCATTCCCCTGTGGTCCTGGAGCCGGCGGGGGGGTAGGCCCAGGAGGCCAGTCCACGCCCGGCAAGGCCACCAACAGGCATGCCGGCCACTGGGTCACCGTGCGGAGTTCCCTCTGCAGACGGGCCAAGCTGCTGCTCAAGAAGAAGCGGTACCGGGAGCAGCTTCTGGACAAGACAGAAAACCAGATCACCAGCCTGGAAACCATGGTCGGTGGGGGGGGGGGGGGGGGGGGGGGGAGCAGGGGAGGGCAGACACCTGACCACTGGGTCTGCCTCGACATCCTCCCCAGGTCCAGAGCATCGAGTTCACCCAGATTGAGATGAAGGTGGTTGAAGGGCTGCAGATCGGAAACGAGTGTCTGAAAAAGATGCACCAGGTGGGCCCTGGCAGGGCTGGGGCAGAAAGGAAGGGGAGCTGGGCGGACGAGGGGCCGGGCTCATGCCCCAGGCCACACTTGTGCCCAGGCCGCGGGCGGGGAGTAGCAGGTGCCCGCCGGGAACATGGGGGAGCCAGTGCTCCCAGGAGGCAGCGATGGAGGCGGACACACTCAGGGTCTTGACCTGAGACTGGGCTGATGGGCGCAGACCAGAAACTGGGTCCACAGATGCTTATGTGACTGGAAGAGTAGTCTGGTGAGGGTGCACGAAGGGTGTGGCGGACGCACTGGGAGGGCTTCCTGGAGGAGGTGAATACAGCCTTGTCACAGGATGCGGCGTAGAGGTGGTGCCAGAAGGTGGGAGAGGCCATGCCCCAGCCGGCCCTGATCTCCGGGTAAGGGGACAGCAGGGGCCACACAGAGCGCCCCGGCCACCAGCTGCTCCGCCCGTCCGTCCAGTGTGTCCCTGCCGGTCAAGCAGAGGCTCTTTGAACCCAAACGAGATCAAGTCAGCCGCTCTGAGGAAGTTTCTGACACCTTTTTGCTTATTTCTGCCTCGACCTCCGAGGGCTGGTTGAGGTGCTGGAGGTCTGGGGCGAAGGGCCGGCAGGAGTCTGAGCGGAGCGGTGGGGGCCGAGCTCCGGAGTCTCTGCACTGGCCCAGCCCACGGCAGAGACAACCAGAACCGTGTCGTGTTCCGCGCGGCCTGGCTGGTGCCCTCCGGTCCAGGTGGCCTTCCCGCCAGGGCTTCTGCCAGGGCCTCGCTGACGAGACTCCCTCCGAACCGATTGTTAGGTGATGTCC
Organism: Mustela nigripes; assembly: GCF_022355385.1. Classification (NCBI taxonomy): domain Eukaryota; kingdom Metazoa; phylum Chordata; class Mammalia; order Carnivora; family Mustelidae; genus Mustela; species Mustela nigripes. Next base: position 1,639,875 of record NC_081572.1, on the reverse strand, counting down.
ATAGAGGAAGTGGAGCGGATACTGGAGGAGACGCAGGAGGCCGTGGAGTACCAGCGGGTAGGTGCTGCCGGGCCACGGGGGCCATCTGCCGCCCGTGTGAGTGCCCAGCGGGTGCCCTCGAGGGCCGCGCCTGCCTGTGCCGGGGGTGGTCAGCTTTTCTCAAGGTGGGGGGCCTTGAGCCACGGGCGGTCTCCTTCCCCAGCCTGGCCCCGGTCCTCACCTCTGCTCCTCCTCTCGCAGCAAATAGACGAGCTCTTGGCCGGAAGCTTCACTCAGGAGGATGAGGAGGCCATCTTGGAGGAGCTGAACGCGATCACTCAGGTAGTAGGATCTCCCGGAGCCGGGCGCAGTCCCTTGGGCCACAGGACCTCCCAGAACTGGGCGCGGTCCCTCGGGCGACAGGACCCCAGGCGGCTTCTGCCCGTGGTGGTCACTGGTGTTGGGGAGCACACAGTCCTGTCGCTGCGGTCGGTGTTCCGGAAACGACTAGCGCTTGTGCTGCACCGAGGCCCGTCTCCTCGCGGGCCTGGCTGACAGCAGGGAGAAAAGCCCCCCCGGGGAGACGGTTTCGCGGGCTGCCCACCCGAGGAGGTTGCTGGAGGCTGGGGCCTCCCGGAGCCCGGCGGCCTGGACAGCGCAGAGATGCTGACTTCTGGCTCCGTCGGCCCCTCCAGAGGACAGAGTGTGGTTTTGTGATCTCGGGTGGCCTTTCCCGTTGAGGCCCAGGGGCTCGCTGTCGTGCACGGGGCCTGCATGCATAACCCTGGACGCTGCTGACGCCTCGTGCAGGCCTGAGGCCTGTGTCCGCTCCCTGACTGAGCGGTCTCTGTCTCTGGGCCCCCCGCCAAGGGGCGCCGCATTCTCCCTGTGCCCCCCGCCCGCCGCTCCCCCTGCCCTCGGGAGGAGCACTAGCTCATGTCGCTGCTCTGTGCACTTCCGTGTCCCGTGGGCGCTGCCTCCTGATGTCCTTCCTCCCGAGGACCCGAATGCCCCAAGCCACGAGGGGGCCCCTGGGGGACAGGCAGCTCCACCACAGACCTGCCCTTGCGCGAGCACAGCGGGCGCTTCTGTGGCTCCGGGGCCCGTGCGCATACGTGTGCCCAAGTGCACGGCCAGGTTTGCAGCTGAGATCTCCTAGGAAGCCCCCTGGGGCAACTGAGGTCTCAGTAGTGCCAGCCCCTGCCGGGGCTTCAGCGCGGGGGACTTCCCGCCCCGGTGGTGTCCTGCAGCCTCTGCCCTCTTTCTTGTAGGAGCAGATAGAGCTCCCAGAGGTTCCTTCAGAGCCCCTTCCCGAAAAGAAACCAGGTACGCTTCTCGTCCTGTCCTTTAGAGAACACGGATTTCCAGACAAAGCAAAATGCCTGGGCCACAAGGTCCTTCCCCCCTTCCCACTCAGGGAAAGTCGGTTCCCTCCTCCCCAGTGGGGCAGGTAAGCACAGGCCTCGCTCTGGGCTTGGGCCCGGGTCTCCAGGATGGGGTGACCTTCTCGGGCCTGACCCCGTTCAGAAAGGCGTAGCCCACAAGCCGAGCTGGGAAAAGGCCATGTCCAGCCCAGGACGAGCCGTCCTCTAGACAGCAGGGCCCTGTGGGGCCGCTTCCCGCTGCGGCCCTGTGTGGCTGCTGGTCCCTCCACATTTCCTCCTGCCCCTCTCCCTGCCCCTCCCTCACAACAGGCCCCTGCCTGCGCCTTGGGCCCCGCAGGCCCTGTCCAGAGCGCGCTGTCCTGGGTCCTGGCTCCTTACCACCTCCTTCTCTGGAAGTGTCTGCCTCTCTGGTCTTCTCTCCTCGGCCAACGCCTCTTTCTTTCCTCCACAGAGAAAGTGCCCCGCGAGGCCAAGCCCAGGCAGGTGGAGCTGGTGGCGGCCTCGTAACTCGGCCTCCTCTCGCGGGACTGGCGGGGACTCCCCAGAGCCTGGGGCCCATAGAGTTTGGGTGCGTGGCCAGCCCTGACCCGGCTCCCAGGAGGCCGGCGCCAGGCCAGGCCGGTCAGGTGCTGATGGCGCAGCGTGGCGCCGTGGGCTTGGTACCAGGAGGGCTCTGCGGAGCGCTTCCCTGGCACTGCGGCCTTGCTCTCGTTTCTGGATTAAATGGCAACGTTCAGACCCTCCAGCCACACGCAGCTTCTGACGCTGCGGCTCCCACGCAGCCACAGGCAGGCCCAAGGCTCCTGGTGCTGGCCACTCCTGTCCCCGGCCCTGCAAGGCTCCGCGGGCCGCCCTCTCCGCAGCTTGCTGTCTTCTTGGGAGGGCGCGTCGAACCGGCTTCCTCGCCCGCCCCTCCCTCTCTGCTGCTGCTCCCGCCGGCTGGCCGGGGCTTCAGTTAGGGAGCGCCTGCCTTGGCCTGGCTTCCTCACCTGCCCCATCTCCCCATCGGTTCACGGCTGGAAACCTCCCCTCTTCTGTGTCGACATTCGACAGTGTTGGGCTGGCGGGGGTGGACGCACCCCTGCTGGGCTGACAGTGGCCGAACCCCGACTGGTCCTTGGCACCAGCGGGAGCTCAACCCTGCTGCAAAGGGACATTCCTGGGGAGCCAGCGGTCTCCCGGGGGTCCCCGGAGGTGCTGATGGGCCTGCTTGGGGGTGCGGCCCCCGTCGCCTGGGAGCTTGCTGGGCCCCCGGGGCTCTCCAACGAGGCGGATGCTGTCGGGGGTGGTCGCGGCTCTCTGGCCGACGGCTCATCCTGGCATTAGACAATCCCGATGACATCTCCCTGCCACCTGCAACAGAAAGGGGACCCTCCCAGCCCCCTCCCAGGTCAGCCCCGTATTAAAGTTGATGCCTGCATGGTCTGCAGCCTCGTGGAATGGGGTCCCTGGGGGCAGCTGGTGGGTTCGAGTGCGGCTCCTCTCATGTCCCTGAAACACGGCACGTTGGCCCCTACTGGGCACTTGCTCCACTGCGCCTGCCTCGAGTGGCCTGGGGGCTGGGGACGTGGGGCAGGTGAGGGTCCTCAGCGCACCCAGCGGGGCTCTGGCACCGAGGGCACCCTGCGCTCTGGCTGTCCGCTCTGGGCAGCTGCCGGTAGCGAGGCGCGGGGTCAGGTCCTGGGCTCCTCCAGGGAAACAGGCACCGCGGTCTCTGCGTGCACTGAGGTGAGGGAGGCTGGTCGGTTGGGTTCCTCCAGCAGGGGTCTGGTTTGGAGGCCCAGGTGGGAAGCCACATGCCCCCGGGAGCAGGCAGGCAACAGCAAGGCGAAGGGTGGGGGTGCCCCACTCCTAGGGGCTGCCGTGTCCTGCACTCGAGGCCGCCGTGGGCTGCAGCCAAGTTACCCAGGGGGCAGGAGGTTGGGGGAGGGGGGGGACAAGAGCTGAAAACCAGATTTGGAGGTGTAATGCCAGCCTCAGCCTGGAGGGGGCTCTCTGCCAGCTCATTTGGGGGATTTTGCAGGAAACTGGCATTGACGGTGTCAGTCTGGCTGCGGGCCCCACCCGTGTGTTTCTGGTAACAGCCATCCGTGGCCGTCCCGGGGGTTCTCACAGACAAGGAGATACAGGCTACCTTTGCATCCAGCAACCCTGCCCTACTCTGCGGCTGCCGGTCCAAGGTCATGGAGGGAGTGGGCAGCCTGGGTAGGGGAAGTGCCGACCCCCCACCGGCAGGGTGGACCCCTCTCCTTTCCCTTTGCTGAGGGCTGGCGGCAAAGTCTGCCCCTTGCAGTCACTGGCTGGCCTCCCTGAGGGCTTCACCATGGGGGCTGTGCGGTGGGGTCAGCACTCCGACCACCCCCCTCCCGCGGTGAGTGCCTGGAGAACCTGCCTGGGTGTGCATGGCCCGCTCCCGGGCATGGGGAACCCAGCGAGCATCCGACAGCAGCCCAGGCGTCCTCCTGACCCGGGTAAGGGGTCCCCGCATCTCCTGCAACAGCTGGAAAGTTGGGGAGGGAACTTTGTCCTCTCTCAGTGTCTCAGTAGTTAGGCCTCATGTGCCAACTAATCACCTTTTCTCTTTGTACATGTTTATTCCGTTCATCTAAGGAGGTTCTGCCCTGAAACCCAGCATGACCTTGAGCTGCCTCCTAGGCTCTGGCCCTGGAGGTTGCCTGGCTTGCAGCTCCCGTGTGTGTGCGTGAGTGTGCGTGAGTGTGCAGGGAGCTAGGATGAGCTCACACTGATGCTACCCAGCACTGAACCCTGGTCCTGAAACACCACCTATGTGACCATGACCCACCTTCGTTCTAATCTACGGGGCATAGAACTCGGAACACCGCAGAGGAGTGAGAGCTGAGTTCAGAGCCCTGGTGGCAGAGCTGGGATCCTACCCAAGATCAGTGGGGGCTGCGGAAACAGGTGGGAGAGGCTTCCGGTGGGGCCGTGGGGCAGGAAGGCGGGGTGAGGACTGGGCACTGGGACCATTTTGGTGGGATGCACGTCTGTCCCCAGTACAGGCAGCATGAAAGTTTTAAAAGCAGGGGATGGGGAACTGGGAGGGTTGGGCACCCAGGATGAGACGGGGGGCACCGTCCAGGATGGGGTTGGGCACCCAGCTACAGAACGGGGGCTGCCAGCTGTAGATGGGGGTCCCCTGGCCCCCGTGTGCCCTGCCCTGAGGAGGCATGTCCCCCTCCCCACTTACGGCCACCCCCATAGGGTCTCCCTGAAACCCTGCTGTACCCAGGGAGAAAACTGGGGGACTTGAGGCAGGGTGTGGGGCATTGTCCTGACAACACATGGGCTTCTGGTGGTGTCAGCTGTCCACGGTCACTCACTGGCCACAAACTCAGGAGGGACGCCTGCTGCCCCGTCCACATGCACAAGAACACTCGAAGCCCATGGTGGCCACTGGAGGTCGGCACAACCTGTGGTCTGAGCCAGCCAGGCTGACAGGCTGCCGGACAAAAACCATTTTGAGGATCATGACCGACCTAGAGTCGACACGGCAGCCCGGATGCCAGATTTACAACCCCCAGTCACTCCATGCAAAGCTGGTGTCTGTGACCAGTTTCCCAGGGGAAAGACAGTGGCAGACACCAGCTCAGATCCAGGCGGTAGGATCTTCAAGCACATGAGAGCAAGGACAGCAACTAGCTCCCAGGAGGTCAAGTTCAACAAGCTGGAAGCGGATGGAAAGTCTTAGCTGGGGAGCAGAGAAGACACGAGAGCAAAATGCATTTTTCAGAACCAGAAAATACACCGAAAGTCCAAAAAATTAACAAGCTCCATCGCAGAGAGGGGTGTCCAGGAAAGCCCGTGTGAGCCGGGGGAGCAGCCACCAGACTCGTCGGGTCTGGCCGGGAGACAGAAGAGCGGGGGCTCATCCATGCCGCGGGACCGGTGAGACGGGGCGAGAGGGTCCAACACTGTGTTATGGAAATCCCGAGACGGGGGCGCCTGGGGGCTCAAGTCATGATCTCAGGGTCCTGGGATGGAGCCCCTGCTCGGTGGGGAGCCTGCTTCTTCCGTCTCTCGCTGTGTCTCTCTGTCAAATAAATAAATAAAATCTTAAAAAAAAAAAAAATCCCAAGAGAGGAGAAACATGATAGCGGGGGGGGGGGAATGGAGAAAGACTGACCAAAACTTTCTCACATTTGAGGAAAAACTTCAACTTACAGACATAAGAATTGCAGTGACTCCCCCTCCCAAACGGGGTGAATCCAAAGAAAGCCGCGCCCAGACATGTAACTAAACTGGTGAAAAGTTGAAGGCAAAGGAAAAGAACCGAGAAGGCTCCGGGTGGAGAGGAAAGCCGTCCAGAGGACAACGATCGACCAAGCAGCTGCGACAGAAACCAGAGAGGCCAGAACCCGGGGAGCAGGGTCTGGAACGCGCCGGCAGACGGCGGTCAGGCCGCAGTTCAGTGTCGTCCAAACATGCTTTGGGAAGGAAGGAAAGACGGGGACGCTCCTGGGCGAAGGGCAGGAGGCGGCGACAGACACGCTCCAGAGGGAGCTGCCAGAGACGCTCTCCGGGCCGCCAGGAATTGACACCACGGGGACTTCGGGAGCGGGGGAGGAGCAGCAGAAACGGCCATTGTCCGTCTTGTTTTTAAACAGACGTGTGACTGTCGACCCTAACACTTGCGGACGCCCACAGCGGTGACGCGACAGGAGGGGCAGAGCGTCTGGTTAACTCCGGATCCCACACGCGGGAGGCCGGGCGCGTGGCCGAGCCCCCTCGTGCGACCAGACACCAGGAGATTTTCAAACACCCCGGGAAAAGGCAGGAAAGGGGAAACAGGCACAAACAGAGCGATAAAGGGGTAGATCGAAGTTCAGTTCTTAACATCTCCACTAACCATGAACGGTCCGAACACACCAAGTGAAGGCACTGCCAGACGGGAATAAAAACGGAAAAGCCTGATTATGGTATCTCGGAGAAACCCACTTTAATGTAAAGGCAGGTAAAAAAGAGAACGATGGGGAAAATACCTCTCGGAGACACGAATCACGGGAAAGCTGGCGTGGTCATGTCAGCACCAGACAGCGCGGGCTTCAAGACGCATGTCGCCAGAGACGGGGGACCTTAAGTGACAAAGGCAGGGATCACAGCCCAAGGCGCGTACCCCCAAACCACAGGACTTCAACACTCCGGAGGCAAAACCCGCGGAACCGAAGGACTGACCGTCTCTCGGAGGCTAGACGCGCAGCCGGCCTCTCCAGGGTACAGACCGGCCGGACCAAGTCACCCACAGCAGAGCACACCTCGTCCCATGACGCGGGACACACGCCAATGTGCACCGTGTGGGGGCCGTGCCGTCCACCTGAACAAATTGCAGAAAAACTGAAATCCTACAAAATGAGATCAGATCATCATGTAATGACTCTGGAAATCAATGACCGATCTCGGAAAGATGCACAGATATAAGCCGTTACGGGGAAAAAGGAATTCCCAAAAGAAGTAAGAAAATATTGTAAACGGAACGAGCATGAACACATGAACGTTTGTGGACGGCAGCCGAAGTAGCGCCTTTTCTCTCAAAGAGAAATTCATAATACCAAACGCTTATTTTTTTTAAAGGGAACTTAATAATCAATAAGCTAAACTTTCACCTTAATTAATTAGAAAAAGGGCAAATTAAATCCAAAATCATGAGAACAAAGGAGATCATAGCAGAAATCAATGAAAACAAAAACGTGAAAGAAAAAATCCATGACAGCCAAAAGAGTTATTTGGGAAGCTCGGTCATCGTGATGCGCCTGAGCCAGACCGACCAGGGAAGGGAGGCACCAGCTACATCAGGAACGAAAGGGAACCGTTGCCAGAGACCCTGTAAACATTAGAAGGACATTGAGGAAATACCAGTTTTGTGCATGTACATTCATCAGTCTTGAAGAAACGGACAAATTTCTCGGAAGCCCCACACCAGGCAGCTCGTCGAGGCTGCGGGCATGGGCCGCGCGCTCGCGTCTGCTGAGCATCGGGTCCGTCCAGACGCCGAGGGCAGGCGTCCCCGCGCCTCCGCCGGAGCTCAGGGAAGGCCGCCGCTGGAGCGCTGCCCCGCGAGCTCCGCCCGCATCCGGCATGATAGGAGCCAGGCGAGCCAGGAGTGTGTAAGAACGGGTTCTGATCCCGGCGTGACGGTGCTGGGATGAATCCCGCGGGGTTTACGCCGGAAACGTCCGGTCAGCTCAGCGCGCGGACATCGGCCGGTGGGACTCCGTATGGGCGGACGGGAGGAGGCGGCCTGACGAAGACCTCCTCGGCAGATGCAAGAAAAACATTTGACTAAATCCCACATCTGTCACTAAAAAACAAAAACCAAAACCTAGCAAACTAGGGAGAAAGGGAACTTTTCTATAAAAGCCGCCCGCAAACCCGACGGCTAACAGCAGGCTCACTGGCCAAGGCTGGAAGCCCTTCCCCCGCGAGATGGGGAACCAGGCGCGGGGACTGCTCTGACGGCGCCTACTCGGTGTCCCCCAGAGGCCCGGCAGCAGCAGGAGAGAACTCGGAAGCACACGTGTTGGGAAGGAAGGAAAGCGCCTAGTTGTGGCAACACGGCTGTGAACACAGAACACGCCGCAGGAAGGTACAGGAGGCCTGCGAGACGTCCCCAGCAGGTTTCGTGAGCTCGCGGGCTACCAGGCCACTGCCCGGAGTCCCACACGTGCTTGTTTACTAGCAACGAACCCTGGAAACAAATCAGAATTTTAGCCTCGGGAAACAGACTCGCCACACCCAGGACAGAGAAGCAGGGGACAGGCCAGGGCTCCCGCTCCAAACCAGGAAGAGGGACAAGGTACAGAGCTCGCCCTGGGGGAGCATCCGGGAGCGTCGCTTTCAGAAAATCTGGTTCACGACCCTTCGATGCCAGCAGCTCTCCGTGGGGGTGCGGCGAGGAAGCTTCCGGCAGGCCCCCTCGATACAGAGGGAACCCCGCCCCGGTCCCGGCCTCCGTGTGACAAGGCTGTCCCAGGGGCTGGCAGTGAGCAGCCTCGGGCAGGCTGCTGGAGCCCGGCTCCCCGGCTCCTGGCCACCACCTGGCAGCCTGGTCCTGCCAGGGCCGCAGATGGTCTGGGCTCCCACCCGCGGCGTCCGTGGGCAGTAGGTCAGCCCTTCGATTCACTCTGCGTGTCTGACGGCGGCTGCCCTGTGTCTTCCCCGAGAGCACCGGGCAGGGCGGGGGGCTCGGGGGCTCGGCAGGGCCTCACACACATGTGAGAGGCCGGACAGCCCTGGACTGTCTTCAGGCCCGGGGGCTCCAACTGGAAGGCACCCAGGAATGCTCGGCTCACAGAGTGGCCCATGGTCCTTGCTGCTCCTGGGGTCCTGCCTGGGCTGCAGGACACAGCAGCGGGTCCTGGGGGGGTCCCTCCGTTAGCTGGGGGGGATGGGGCCGAGTTTGGGTCAAAAGCCTCTGAGAGCAGCCGTCTGGCCTCCGGGGCTCACTTGCTGGTGGACTTCGGAAATAAAGCTACGAAATTCTGGAGAAATCTGGCTCCTCCAAGAAAAGTGCCACACATACGCCAAGGTCCCCACTGTCACGCGGCTTCAGGGAAACGCAAACCGAAACCACACGGAGACGCCACCTTCCGTCCACCAGGATGGCCAGAACCAAACAGCAAAGAGCACGGGCTGGCGAGGAGGCGGTGAAGTCCGAGCCTCGCGCGGGGCTGGGGGGGACACGCGGCACGAGGAGAAACAACCAAACACGGGGGCACCACATGACCCAGCAGCCCCACCCCCAGAGACACCCGCCGGGGACCGAGAACCAGCGCGCACGCAGGAATGCGGCGGCCCTGTGGCCCCCGGTTCCCCGGGAGGCGCAGACCCTCCGCGGGCCGCTGCAGACGGACAAGCGCGCAGGGCCCCCATGCGCTGTAGGTGCAAGGAACTGCCGCTCGGGCGGACCCCAAGAAAGGAGCCCGACGTGGAAGGTCCACGCAGTGGCGCCGCGGCCACGGGGAGCACAGGCTGCCGGGGCGAGCGGAGTGGGCAGGGGCGGGGGGGGGGGCGCCCTCTGCGCGGCTGACCCGGCTCCGGGACTGGACCGAGGAGACGTGGAGCCCCGTGAAAACCCTAGAGGGGTCTCACGGGGACGGAACCGCATACTTTAAAAGATGTTTGCTCTGTTACGGGGCTTCCGCCTCCATCTTAAACAAGGTGTTGCAGATCGCGGCCCGCTGGTTCGGGGCACAGCCAGGGCTGCTGGGGCAGGGGGACCCCCCCCCCCCGCAGTCTCCAGCCCGTGTCTACGCCACGCTGAGCCTCCTCTCGCACACGTAGGACCTTTCCTTCCTCGCCGCGCCCCAGAACAGGCTCCGGGAGGTCGAACATCATGGAAGAATCTCTCGGCCCTCAGACCCAGCCCCGCAGCCACCTGCCGACTGCCCAGATCCAGGGACAAGCACCAGGACAGCCACGCCCGGAGCCCGCGGCTGCCCCATCGCTGTCACCATCCCACCGTCTCCTGCAGCCTTGTCCACCGGGCCGGCCTCGAGGGCGCTCTGCGCCTTCCAGACCTGGCCCTGCCTGGGGCCACCCCTCTCTGCACCTGCCACGGGCCCACATTACCCTTCTGGGCCATCCACCAGGTGGCAGTGAAGGCTCCCCGAAGCGGAGTCCCTGCCCCCTGGCCCAGGCCAGTGTCCTGCATCCTCTCTGCAGACCCGAAGCCAGGGTGCGGGGACCCTGCTCCTGCGGGCGGAGCTTACCACAAACTCAAACGCACTTGCCGCCTCGGCCTCTGAACCTCCCTCAGAAGATGGGCAGGCGCACGTCCAGTAAAGCCCCCGCAGGCGTGTCCAGGACTGACACTCCCAATCGACCAGACCTGTCCCCACCGCCCGCAAATGACCAGCTCAACTTTCCAGCCATGCTGCCCTGAAAGCCCACCTCGGCTCTCCAACCAGGAGCCCGTGTCCCTGTGGGAAGAGTCTTGGCTCTTACCTCCAGAAGCAGAATCAGGGTCACTAACGTTCCCAGAGGGAAATCTGCGAGCCCAAGAATGCGGGGAATGACAGCTGAGCCCAGCACACCAGCCCCAGGCCACACAAAGGACTGCGGGTGCCTGGGGCGCGGAGAGAGTCCCGATTCTGGGTGTGAATCTGGGTGTGAATTAGGAGCCGAGCTGCCAGACCTCCCCTGGGGCCTCACTTCTGTCCCCACAGAGCGACACTCTGCAAGGCCACATGGTCGGCCTGAGGGTTAAATGTCACCCCCCCCCCCCCCGCTGTTTAAGTGGTTTTTCCCCACAGAGGGAGTGTTCTTTTCACATGGACATCCAGGCGACAGCCGTCTCCAGGAGCTTCTCTACAGATGTCTGTCTCTTCCCCGTTTTGAGAAAGAGAGAGAGAGAGAGAAAAGCCTGGTGGAGTAAATCACATCCCGAGCTAGACACCAATAGGATTTTTCTCAGCCATGTCACCTTCCGACCATACCTGGCAGGGAAGCAGCTGAAACCACACTTCTTGGAGATCTGCAAGTGTGGCGGTGGCCCGGCTCCCTTGAGACGCCAGGCCCAGGGGCAGCCTTTGTCCTGGAGGGACCGCAGAAGGGGCTGGCCCAACGTCCCAGGCCTGCTGCCCACCCAGCCCCTGCCAAAGGCCCATGTTTCTTTGGCTTCTTGGTCTGGCTGCTCTGGGGACCTGGATTAGGGTTGTCACTCTCCCCAAGACCCCAGCCCTCTCTTCCCAGAATTCCCTACCATTTGCTCCAGGAGCTCGTAGCCAAATGCCCTCTGTCCCCCATGGGTGTCCACCTGCACACGCCTTGGTGCCTGGTAGTGAGCCTGGCCCCCTCAGCCCGCTCTGCTCTCTGCCTGGCCGGTTCTATCTTGGTTATCCCAGCACATTCCAGGGTGAGCGGCGGCAGAGGCCAACTGTACTCCTATGGGACTCAAGGGGACAGGACCTCACGCCTCTGGAGCACCGGTCACCCAGTCGGACGGGGCCTGTGGCTCCTCCCGCCGTCCGGCATGTGCACACACGGATGGCTGTGACGCTGGCCCAGCGTCACGTCCACACAGCGAGCGTGCCCTCCGGACGCCCCTGGTTCCCAACCACATTGGGGGGTGGGGTGCTGCTGAGTGCCAGGAAGGGCAGAAGCTGGTGCTGCCTCACCAGGGAGGAGCTGCCCCCTGGCCCCGGGGCCACATCCAGGGGACACACCTGGCCCAAGAGAGGCCCCTGCAGGAGGAGCCCCCCAGACAGAGACGACACGGAGCCCGCAGTGGTAACCAGGGACGTGCAGGCCAGTCTTGGCAGACGTCCATGACTATGCGGGACAGTGTGGCCGCCCTGCACCCCCGGAGGCCACCCGCAGCCCAGGCCAAGTGGGCCTCCGTGCTCCCCCGAGGCTTTCAGACCTGCCATGAGAAGAAAAAGATCTCGGGGCTGAAGACAACATTTTAAAATCCGGCTTTAAATAAACATGGAATAAAAAAAAAAGGAGTGAGCAGAGCCTCCAGCAGCTGAAATTAGAAGCAGCGGCCCTGGGCAGGGGAGCCATCTGCGTGCGCCAGGCAGTGCCGTCTGCGGGCTCCTGGCAGCGCCCCGGGCTGGGGGCCGCCTCGACGGGGAAGGCCGCCGGGACAGGCCAGGCCCCGCTTTCCAGGGCGTCCCCCAAGCCCCGACTCTAGAGAACGTGTCCCCTCCCTCCCCCTGCTCCAAACCACCCTTCCCTTCCCCGTGGGCCGCTCAAGTCCGTCGAGACGCAGAGAAGGACTGTCAGACGGCGTGTCGGGCAGGAGGGCAGCGAGCGCCCGGCAGCCGCACCTTCCCAACCCTCCCTGGGTCACCACGTGGCAGTGCTCCCTGGGGCCTCACCAGTTCCCCGAGGGCCCCTCCGCACCCGACCCTGCACAGAGGGGGCCCCGGGGCGCCCTAGAGCGGCCTGCCCGGCCTGCCCTGCGCCCCACAGGGAGGCCCAGGGACCCGACTGTTTCAATCTGCCATGTCAGCTCCCGCCTTCCAAAGGGCAGGTGGGTGCCCGAGCCGACGCGGGATGACGCCGACATGCAGAGTGGGGAGAGAAAGTCGGAGCCTCTTCGCGCCCCGGTGCTCACCCCCGCGCCGCCTCCCACGGCCCCTGGAGTCACGCCGAGGCGATTATGTAAGGGGGCTGGTTGCTGGGGAACCTCTCCCACCCAGCCCTGCCGGGCGGCCAGCACCTCTGTCTCCTCCACCGAGGGGAGCCCCCTCCGGCCCTCCCGCAGGCCTGGCCAGTGGGAAAGCTGGGGGAACGTTCTAGGCTGCCTGGCTAGGAGGGCTGACACCGCAGCCCCGCAAGTACAGGCCGGACGGCGGGCTGGACGCCACTCCTGAGCCTGTCCGGTGCCCCTCGGTCTTCCTCTGTGTGGGACAGCTGAGCGCGCTCCCCGCCCCGGAGACCGCAGAGACGGGGGCCCTGCCCAGGCGGGGCTCCGCTCAGACCCCCCGCCCCACGCACGCCCTGTGCTCCCACGTCTGTCTCCCTGAGCACAGACCCCTCCGGGCCCGGGCTGAAGCGGCCCCGTCTAGGGCCACATGCTGACTACAGAGGAGAAAGCCTTCAAGCTGCGTTCGGGTTGAAGACAAGCAGGTTTTGAGGAAAGTGCAAACGTGAGTACCCAGCCGGGCGCAGAAGGAAGACAGCCTTCCCCTGGGCAGCAGGACAGTGGCCACCCTGTCCTGCCCTCGCTGACCGCTGGCGGCCTCACACCGGGGCCACCCTCCGCACGGAGCCGCGCCGCCGTCCACAGACCCGGCCCAGGATGGCCTCTGTGGGGACGGGGCGACAGCTCCACCCGCTGGCCCCACAGAAGCGGGGTTCAGGGGGCACAGGGTTCGGGGGCTGCAGGCCACATAGAGGCTGGTGCCCCCCTGAATACACTTTTCATTTCTGGGCAGTTTTCAACATAAACAGTCATCAGGAAGGTCCACTCCACGTGGTCCGTCGGCACCACCTCCCGCCGACGCGGCGCTGCCCGGGCCAGACCAGGAACCCGCCTGGCTCACGGTCGGTAGCCGAAGTCCACTCTGCTCAGGTGTCCTTGGTTTTCCCGTCACTCCCTCTCCGCCCCAGGCGTCATGCCTCCCCAGGCTCCTCTGGGCCGAGCCGTCTCTCACGCCTCTGGTTTTGGGGGGGGGCCTGGCAATTTGGGGGGGAGGGAGGCTCTGGGGCCATCCCTCCGTGGGGATTGTGGGATGTTTCTATGGAGATTACACTGGGGTGAGGTTCTGGGAGGAAGACCACGGAGCTGAAGGGTCTTCTCTCACGTCGGGGCCACACAGGGTCACGGGGACGAGCTGCGGCCCTGGCTGCACAGTGCTTGTCAGCGTCTCCCAGCAAAGCTCGCCTGCCCAGGCCACGGTCTCAGGGTCCCGGGATCGAGCCCCGCATCGGGCTCTCTGCTCAGCGGGGAGCCTGCTTCCTCCTCTCTCTCTGCCTGCCTCTCTGCCGGCTTGTGATCTCTGTCTGTCCAATAAATACATAAAATCTTAAAAAAAAAAAAAAAGCTCACCCGCCTCCCGTGCTCGCGGGAAGGCGGTGGCCACGCACAGCCCACATGAAGGGCTGCGGAGTCTTCTGGAGAACCCCCCTTTTAAAGGGCAGTTTCCCCCTTTTAAAGTGGCATCCGGGTGCTTGCTAGACACGTCCGACTAAGGGCCCCTGACGATCTCTCGAGCGTTTGAGGGCTCGTCACGTGGAAGGTACAGTTCTCGGTGTTTCCCTGGCTGTTTGCACCTCCAGTCTCCCCAGGCTCTGCCCGTCTCCCCCCAGGGTGCGGCTCACGGAGGCCGGGGGAGTAGACTGTGCCGGTGACACCAGGCCTCACCGGAAGCAGGCAATGCGGCTGTCCTCCTGTGCAGAGGCTGCAGAGGTGACCCTCCTGCTGGCAGGAGGCAGGAGCCCCCCAGAGCCCCCAGACCTGTGAGCCTTCTTGCTATCCAGCGGACGGTCACCGAGAACGTGGGCGCGGCCGGGGCCCAGAACACAGTCCTCCGGACACGATCAGACGGCTGGCCAGAACCCTGGCCCAGGCCGGTCCACCGCGGCGCCTGGTGTGGACGCGGTCAGTCGGGCAAGCCAGGGCGGATGGGAAAGGCGAGGTCTGATAGGTACACCCGACCCTCGGGCCCTGGAACCTTCTGGCTACCCGTTCTAAGAGCTTTAATCCACGAAGGAGAAGAGGAGGAGGAGCCTGGATTGGCGGCTCCTTCTCTGGGAGCCGGAGGAGGAGGGCGGAGGGAGAGGAGCGGCCCCTTGCCCAGCAAGCACACGCGTCCCTGTGGTCGGAGCCGAACGGCCACCCCTTCGGCCAAGCTCAGCAGACACCAGGTCAGGCAGAAAGGGGCGCAGAGGTGAAGGCCCTTCGAAGTTCTGCTGGGCGGCCACCTCAGAAAGCTCTCCTTCTGTTTAGCAAAAACTCACCAATCCTTGTGCCTGCCAGGAGAACAGCTTGCTTGAAAAGCAAAGGCTGTCATCCTGTAATTAAATCTGAGACCCCCTCCCTACGTGACGCCGAGATGAAGCCGCTTATGTAACGCGCCTAAAATAAGCTGATGCAGACACGCACTTTTATTCTTCCCGCTCCCAGCCCTCGACTCCTGGGCCGCCGGGGCTGTGGGCCACAGAGCCGGGGTGGGCACCGTCCGGTTCTCGCCTCCAAACGCGGCCCCACAGCGCACATGCATCCCGACCGGGGACCCTCGTGCTCAGGGCTGGGTGCTGAAGACCCACATGGCTACACACCGCCCGGGCCACGCAGGCCGCAGAGGTGAGAACCGGCCGTGAGAACTGACGGGGAAGCTGGTGGCTCAGGAGGCTGGAGCCTGTGCCATCTCGGGGCTCCTTGAGCTGCCTCCCAGCTCTGGCCCGAGTGCAGGACCGACACCGCCCTAGTCTGCGGCGTGCTGGGAGCTGCCCGCCTCGGCTGCGCCGGCCCTCACGCTAACCCTCTCCAACTTCTCCATCGCGACAGCAGCTTCCTCTTGCTGGTCCGGGAGGGGGCGGGCCAGACCCCAAGTGTAGGCAATGATCCGCAGCTGCACTGCCTGCCGGCCTCCAGGCGAGGCGTTCAATCCCACAGCCCCCCACACGCTCTGAGTTAAGGAGAAAGAGCCACGCGGGCTTCATAAAGGGCTCCGATCGCCTCCCAAATAAAAAGTGCCAAGACAAGGGTGCCCCCTTAACTCCGGGGGCTGGCACTGGAGCTGACCTCTCAGCACCCAGCCCACCATCTAGCCTTGCCCACGGCTCGGGTCCTAGGCCCTTACCCTGCCCCAAACACCACCACCACTGGAAGGGGCTTCCACACAAGGAAGAAAACCCTCAGAGAGCCCTGGGGTCTCCCAGGCGGGGGCTCAGACCCCCACTGACAGTCTCCCTCTAGCCAAAGGAGTGGGCACACCTGTGCTGAGACCCTTCTGGAGTGTGGTGGCTCGGAGAGGTCGCCAGGCCCTGCTACGACGGCCTCGCCCACGGCTCCCTCCGCATCACCCTGCCGGGGTTCTCACGGACGCTCAGCGCACTGCTCCTTCCCGTTCACTGGTGGCAGGTGCTGACTGACGGCTTCCCTCCCCGGGATGGGCTAGGGCCATCCGCACACCAGGAAGGCGAGCTAGGCTCTGAGTGGGCCCCCTACCTCAGCCGCTACCAAAAGTGGGTGAGCCCTCCCCGGGGCGGGGGGTGGGGAGCCAAGAGCAGGAGCTCCTAGAGGGCTGGGCAGGGCTTGGGCCGAGGGATGCTTCTCTGGAGAGGACCCTCTCCTCCTCTACCGCCTTGAGACTGATGGCAGCAGACAGCTCAGAACTCTCCAGGCGGACTCCCCTCCCACAGGGATGAGAGCCCCCCCTCCCCGGTTTTCCTGCCAGCCTCCGCCTGTCATTCTTCTGGTCTCAACCACGTCACTTCCCTTCGGGCGGGCAACAGCTCTACCCTCCACCCACCCTTGACCCCGGTCAGGTCAACGGATGTCAGTCGTAGGGCTGGCTGGCTGGAAGCAGGCTCGGCACCACGCTGGCCTGAAAAAAAGGCAGAGAAGAGCAGGAAGACGGTCCCAACAAGCCGGTCAACATCCCAGGCGTCAGATCTGATGTGGGCCGGCTTTCTGTCGCTCGCGACCAGAAGAATCCCGGGACCTACACACACAGAGTCCGTCTGAAAGCACCCGAGCGCTAAAGGGCCAGGAGGAAGCCAGACCTGGGGTCAGGAAGGAAACAGCCGTAGAAGAGCTGCCTGTGACGGAGGCTTGGGGACAGAGCTCCCTTCCCCGAAGCACTCCTCCCGGAGGGCCGCAATCCCCTCGGGTCCGGACCCCGGCACTTCAGCACTTGCCTTCAGCCTGCTCCGTCCACAGCTGGCTCCGGGTCTGCGTCCCCTGGGGCCCCTGCGCTCGAGGACGCGTGGAAGCGACTGTCCTAGAGGGGAGACCGGCAGAGAGTGTCAGGCTTCCTTAGAGGGAAACGCTAGGATCTGCCCCTCCGTGTCACTCCAACTCACGCCAACGCTCTAAGCAGCAGCGGCACCGGGAGCCCCGGGGCCAGCGTGGTCAGCTTCCACGGCCGAACCCCCCCCGGCCAAAGGCCTCAAGACCAGCAGCTCTGTCGGACCCCTTGATCCCTCCCCACAGAAACTGCCCCAGCAGCGTCGTCCCCTCCCCTGGGCGCCCCCCGCAGCCCCCTGGGTTCTCTCCGCACCGCCCCCCTGTCCGCCCCCTCGACGATCTTCCCCGCCAATTCTCCCAGGACGCTCCCCTCTCCAGGATTGTCCTCAGGGCCCAGCCCCCCGCCGTGGCCACCCCCAGTCCTCCTCCAGGACGCACCCCCACCCCGGGTCCATCTCCCCACAGCCCACCTCCCCAGGGTCCTCGCCCCGGGCCCACCCCTCCTAGGACCCGCCGCAGGGTCCCCCAGCCCCCGCCCAGGTCCCTCCCCAGGGCCCACCCTCCTCCGCGCCCGAGACCGCGCCGGCCGCACGCTCACCTCCGACACTCCGGGTCTGGGCCGGGCGGTCTCTCCGTCCGTCCTCGCGCCGCACGGCCGCCCGCGGCACCCCTGCCGCCTGCGGGGAGCGGCGCCCAAAGGCCGCCCCGACTCGCGGCTCCGCGAAGAGCCGCCCCCACGCGCGCTCGCCGCAGCGCCCCCGCTCCCCCACCTTCCGCTCCCCTCCTCCAGCGCCTCCGGCCCACGCCGCCCCGCCCCCAGCCCGGCTGTCGCCCGGCCCCCAGGCTGTTCCCAGAGCCGCGGCCCGCGCCGCGCCTCCGCCTCCTCCCCTGAGATCGACAGCGCCGCCGGCCAATCGCTGCCTGCAGCCGGCCCTCGGGCCCCGCCCCCTCCCCCGTCTCCGGAACCCACCAATGGGAAGGGCGGCGCGGGGGCGGGGCCTGCCGGTTGCCTGGCAGCGGCGCGGCCGGGCGGGGGCGGGCGGGCGGCCGGGGGCGGTGATCCGTGTGCGGGGGGCGGGGCCTGCGGGGGGCGGGGCATGGGCGGTTATAAAGGCGGTCGCCGACGGGGCGCCGCGTTTCTGGTCCGGCTCCGCGCGCTGACCGCCCGTCTCCGCCGCGCCCGTCGCGCCGCCGCCGCCGCCGCCGCCGCCCGCCGCCGCCCGCCGCC
>NC_081572.1:1530415-1621504 GCF_022355385.1 Mustela nigripes | reverse complement strand
GCGGCGGCGGGCGGCGGCGGCGGGGGCGGCGGCGCGACGGGGGCGCGGACGGCGGGGGTTCAGCGGGCGGCGGAAAACGTGTACAAGGTGAGCCCCGCGCCGCCCGCGCTCTCGGGCCCGACCGGCCCGACCGGCGCGGCCCCGCGGCCCTCGGGGGTCTTCTCGGAGCGGCCGCGCGGACCCGGCGCCGGCCAGCCGGTCACAGGTGGGCGCGGGCGCCCCGCTCCGACAGCCCCGCGCTGCCCCCGCGCGCCCCTCTGCGCGTCCGCCCCGGCGGCCGGGGAACCGGGCCCTCGGACGGCCGCGGAGCGGGGCGGGGGCCGCCGGGGGTCTGCGGGGTGCGGGGCCCGCGCCGCCGGTCGCCCTGCGCCCCCGGGCGGCGTGGGGGCCCCGTGGCGGCCCCTCCAGCCGCGGTTACGCAAGCCTTTGGGCACTTTCTGGTCAACAGGCTTTCCCTTTGCCCAACTCCTTCCCGGGCGGCCTCGGACGGCCGCAGGTGGGAGGTCGCGCGCGGGCAGGTTGGATGGGTGGACGGATAATCCGGCATCTTATGTAACCGCGGAGGACTAATTGTGTAGGAGGCTGGCGCGCCTGCCTCTGCTTCTGCTGTGTGCGAAGAGTGGCTTCGGTCCTCCCCTGCGCGCTGTCACCGTCACAGCGGAGGGCCCAGAGCCCCGCGGGGAGACCCCTCCGAGGCGCCCTCCCAGGTGCTTCTGTGCTTGGCCACTTGAGCAGGGCCTTGGGCGTCTCTCCGGTGTCCGCTGTGCCCGCTTTCACCCTCACCCCGGGGACCACAGACCCAGAACCCCTGGAGGCTCCAGGTCCTCTGCAGTCCCACGCGGGCATGTTCCCGAGAGGGAGGCTCCCGCCCCCGGCGTGCTCAGAGGCTTCTCACAGAACCGGGTCTGGAGGTTAGTGGCTGGGCTGGGAGACGGAGGTGCGGCTGTGTGTGGTAGTGGCTGGTTCACGGCCCCTGAAGGGGGGGTGGGAGGCCCCGACAGAGCAACAGTTTCTAATTGTATTACACAGTTATGGCCGTGCCTTCCTAGCCAGTGGCCTGCGAAGCCCTCCCGGTAAGCTCGCTCCGGCTCTGGGCGGCCCCCGGGACACTTCCCGGGTGGCCCCCTTTGCTCTCCGCTGGGTTTCGGGTGGCAGGCTGTCCTCTAACACGCGTTCTGGTCGAGGTTTTAAAGTTACTGCGAGATCACGGCAGGAAGCCTGCAGCCCGGTGGGACTGGCCAAGTCGGTCCTGGAGCCATGTTAGCGGTGCTGGCGAGCCGGAGCCCGAGGCCGGTGAGGAGTCAGCACGAAGAAGGAGCAGCCCCGGGGGTGTCTGTGTTTGGTAGCAGGAAGGATCTGTGGCTTACGCTTCTGGTGGGGCTGCTCCGCGAACACTGTCAGGGAAGAGACGGTTATTCAATTGTTAGTCATTAGTTCCATAACCACTTGCTCCTGTTGCGGGGGGTGGAAGGGAAGTGCTGGCCGGCGGCTTCCTTTCCCATTTTCCCCGCTTCTGCCTTGAAATCCTTAAACAGGAACTTCCGCGGTGACGGTCGCGAGGGGTGCGTGGTGTGGCTACACTCTGGGGAGCCCCGTGATCGTCCTTAAACTCCTATAACCTGGGCAGTGAGGCGTGCCGTTACGGCTGAGCAGCTCCAGGAGGGAGCTGTGATTTCTCTGCAGATCCGAAGTGCGGTCCGCCGGCAGGATGGCGGCAGGAAGCCGGTAGGGTCTGAGTGGGGGGCCTCGAACCCCTCTGGACGCCGGCTGGAGGGTGTCCGTGCACGTTCAACAGGCGAGCCCGTGCTCTGTGCCTGCGGGGCAGCTGATGGGTGAGCTTGCGGGGGGTGGGGGAGCAAGTGTGGCGAGGAGCCCGCAGCTCGGGGAGGCTGGCCCCGGCGGGCCTTGGTGTCCGCAGGGCTGTGCCCCCGCGGCCGCACTGCCAGGCCGCCAGGTTGCCTTTGTGGGCGGTGTTCTTCCTGACGCTCCGTGGCCCGACTGCCAAGTCTTCAAGTGCTGGCGCTCTCTTACCCTTTTGTGTTTTGTCCTCGGGGAGCGCAGCATTCGGTGGCTGAGCCGGCCCCGGTGGGGCAGCCTGGGTCCCCGGGTCTGGCGGGACCGGCCTGCACTGAGGCGGTCAGGGCACAGCCGGAGCTGTCCGTGTGGTCCTGGCTGGTCCGCCGTCCTGTCGGGGAGGCCGTGCTGCCTCTGTGGCCGGGCTGTGGCCCTGCTCGGCGTCCCCTGCACTGTTGCAGCGGCAGCTTTGAGCTCTGTTTGCTTTGGCAGAGAAGGCAGCAGTGGGCCAAGGGCCGCTTGTCCTTGGCCTTGCTGATTAAAGACGTGGGAATGGAATGTGCTCCTTTCTGGACAATCAGGCCCATGGACTTGTGTCTGTCGTCGGGGCCCGGTCCCTGTGGGAGCCTCGTCTTTGGGGCCTTTCAGAAGCAGCACAGGGAGAGAAGCGGAATGGCTTCCAGGTGGCTGCTGGGACTCACCTTCTGACCTGGTGGGGTAGGGGACATGCACTGAAGCCTCCTGCGGGGAGGCACAGGGCTGGCGCTGGCGGGCTGGAGCTGCAGAGCAGCCGAGCCTGGCTTCCAAGACCTAGTCTGGGGGCAGCCCCAGGCGTCTGCCGGGAGTGAGGGACTGAGGGAGGCGGGGCAGGTGTCGTCCATCCGCTCAGAGTTAAGCCAAACCACAGCTCTCCCAGGAGAGACCTGTGAGTGACTCCCCATGCTGGAGGGAGGCTTCTAGAGTAGCTGATCTCACGTCCCTGGGGCGGGGGTTTTGGGGAGCAGTTGTCAGCTGGGTATTTCTTATGGTTTTCTATGCCAAGAGAAGCTGGGTTGTGGCTGGCTTGATGACCTTTCAGGATGGTGGCTCTGTCAGGTTCCCTAGGGACAGCAGCATCGCTGGGCCTGAGGATGTGGGAAGCTGGGAGACAGCCTGAGGAGGAAGACTCCCCAGGAGAGCCTCGGACTGGGTGTTTTCTGGGGGCCTGGTCTCGGGCCCTTGGCCAGCAGGGCCAGGCTGGTCTCTGGAGGCTGTCCGGTCGTGCTCAGCCCGTGGCTGTTGTGGGGAAGCTGGTCTGTGTGCACCATGGCTGCCCTGGGGGTGATATGGGGCTCCTGGAGCAGGGGTGGGGAGACCAGGTGGGGGCCAGGTGGGGGTATTGGCACTGGGGGGAGGGAGCCGGCCCGGGCAGGTGAGAGCCCACTGCTGGCTTTCCCCACGGTTCCCACTTCCCTCCAGTGGGTCCCAGCCCCTCCTCCAGGTGGGTGTTTGGGGGAGCCCTTGGAAGTCCTGTGCTGCTGACCCCTGTACCTGGGGGGAGGCACAGGGCTGGCGCTGGTGGGCTGGAGCTGCAGAGCGGCTCTGCCCACAGCTGGGCAGTCCCACAAAAGTGTTTGCTGCCTTCAGCAGCCTGGCGTCCGGCGAGGCCAGAGCCTGGGGGTGCCGGCTGAAGAAGGTGCGTGCACCCCGAGAGACCCTTCCCTGGCAGTAGACACGCCTGCTGGGCGGAGCCCACTGCTGCCTGCTTGGGGGAGGAGGCAAGGAGTCGTCACACCATGCCCAGCTCTGCGCACACGCGTGTGAGTGTGAACGCGAGTTTGTGAGCACACCTGTGTGGTGCTTGTTGGCTGTGCTTTAAAGGTACTGTCTGGGGTGCCCTGTCGGTGTTCTATGTTCTGATAAGGTGGCCAGGCCTGCTGTCACCGACGGGACTGCCTGAGCTCCTCTTCTCCTGCGTGCGCGACGTGGTGCCTGTCCGTCCCTGCCGCTAGCATTTGAGGGGTGCACCTCCCGCCCCCTTCCTGGGGTAGCCGAGGCAGTGAAGGGCAGTTTCTCTGTTGCACTGCCCTTGAGGTGTTTGGCTGTGGCAGCTCCTCATGCCCAAGTCATCCCAGAGATCATCAGCTCCATGCACAGGGCCCTTGCTGGCTTACGGGAGACCTGGTGTACGGCCTGGAGGCCCTCGGGCCCAGGCCTGTGGTTCCAGAGTTCCGGGCATGTGTTGCCTGCGCTGTTCCTGGGGGTCTTACTCTGAACACGTGTCCTGTGTCTGAGAGCTTGGCTTGGCTCCTGGGACTGACCCACGGGCACCTGGTGCTCCAGGTCACAGTGGTGGCCAGTGTTGGCCCTGGGCTTTGGGGCCGCTGTCAGCAGGGCGAGGCAGTGGCAGTGGTGCAGGAGCACGTCTCGTGTCTGTCTGGTTCACGGTGACACCGCTGCTTTGCGGTGAAGCTCTCCTAGGGCTTGTTCTCTTCCCACCGCCCTGGCCTGGGCGTGCTGGCTGGAACAGGCGGCCTTTTGTGGGAGGACTAGCTGCTGTGCGAGAGGGCCTCACCCCCTCCTCCTGGGCTCAGGGGAGGCGGGCTGGCACTCCTGAGTCTGCAGATCTGGGTCGCACTCTGGAGAGCCCTGAAGTGTCCCTGCAGGGCTGGGTGGGCCGCAGGCAGGGCCGGCCTTGCTGCTCTTCTGTCCCCGTCAGCGTGGCCTGGCGCCCGGGACGTTGCTGCCATCCCGCAGTGGGGACACCTGAGCTCTCAGTCCCGCACAGGGCTGTCCTGAGCTGCTGGCCAGGCTGGCTCCTGTCCTCTTTTCTCGCCCCCAGGTGCGCTGAGCCAGGGCCTGCCCTATGTCGCCTTCCTGGTCCCTGAGGCTGGGGAGGCTGTCCTTGCTAGGATGCAGACGTGTGTCGCATGGAGACGGAGCCCTGGGACACCGCCAGGGCTGTCAGCACCGTGCTACCGCCCACCGGCAACAGCAGTAGTAATTGGGGACAGCACAGACCCAGCCAACCCCCGCCTCCCCAGCTCTGCTCACTCTTGGCCCTGAGTGTGCGGCATGACCTGGACATGGCTCGAAGGGCCCAGCGCAGTGGACACAGGTGGCCCCGGCCAGTGGCCTGAGGGGAGGTGGGGGCCTGGGCTTCTCTTAAAGCGCAGAATGTTTTGTCTTTGCATGACTTGCTGCCGAGTAAAGCCAGCCTTGACCTCAGACCCTGTTTGGGTTGAAACAGCTGGGTTTTGGGGTGCTGGTGTTTGCGTGGCCGTCAGCATCTCTGCGAGGGTCTGCTCTCCTGGCTGTCTGCTCCAAGGACAGCGGCTCAGTCCCGCTCGACTTCTGGAGGCTGTGGCAGGTCTGTGTCCCTCTCTGCCAGGGCCCATGGTCAGGCTGGGTGTTGGCTGGGAAGTGGTCGGCCCTGTCGCATCCTGGGGCCTTGGTGTTGGTCCTCACAGTGGGGAGACACTTGGGCCTGTGAAGAGAAGAGCTGGGGCGGGAAGGCAGGAACTGGAGCCAGACCCAGCCTGTCTCTACGAGGTGACCTTGGGGCCAGGGGCCAGGGGATCTGTGCCCGCACTGTCTGCGGGACCCCACCTCCTGCCTGCAGCTCCTCCTCCGGGCTCCTACCGCAGGAGCCTCCATCTGTCCCAGAAACCCGTCCAGCCGTCGGGCTCCCGCAGGCTGCCAGGGAGGAGGCTTGCCTGGCCTTCCCGTGCCCTGGCTCTGGGGCCCAGCGGTCCAAGTCCTTCTGCAGGTGCACGATGGCCAGGATGCTCGCAGGTCCCTGCAGGTGCCCCGGAATTCCCGTTCCAGCGCCCGGCCGGGGGCCAGCGGAACCGGGCTCGAGGTCTTCTGCTATGAGATGAGCCTCGCGAGGGCGCCGCTGCGCACCCCGGGGGAGAGCACATGAGGTGTCTAGACGCGGGTCACTGGGCCCCACGCTCCAAACCGAGCAATGCCGGGGCCGGTGCGGGCCGCCAGGGGGAAACAAGAGCGCAGGGCAGGATGGCCTTGCTTCTTCCCGTGTGAGATACTCATTTCCTACTTCCAGGGACGGGTTTTTAGAATCATTTCGACGATTTCTAGAAAAACTTGTATTAAGTATCTGTGAAGGAAACTCGTACAGATTTTTTAACACCACTTTGAATGCAGAGTCTGGCTCTTTGAGCTTTGTTTCGGGTCCCAGCCCTCAGTGTCCCCGTGTCCCTCGCTAGCACTGTCACCTGGGCCTTTGGGAATCAGTGGCCAGTTTTCCTGAGCGAGTCTCCGAAGCGTTCTCCAGGCCTGGGCGTCCATCCTGCTGTTCTTCCTGCCCTTTCTTGTTCCTCCGCCGAAGAAGGGCTTCAGGCGCCAGCCGGGACCCCTGCTCCTTCTGAGCTGCCAGTGGTTTGTGGACATGGTGCCCAGGTTTGCCTCTGCCCAGCATGCCAGGGACAGTCACAGGGAGGCGTGGGCCGGGTGAGGACACGGGGAGCAGACCGTGAGACGCACCGGATGTCATAGGTGTCTACCCTGTGAAAGAAATTGATGTCTTGGGGCGCCTGGGTGGCTCAGTGGGTTAAGCCTCTGCCTTCGGCTCAGGTCATGGTCTCAGGGTCCTGGGATCGGGCCCCGCATCGGGGGTCTCTGCTCAGCGGGGAGCCTGCTTCCCTCTCTCTCTCTGCCTGCTTGTGATCTCTTTCTGTGTCAAGTCAATGAATAAATAAATAAATCTTTTATTTTTTAAAATATTTTGTTTATTTATTTGACAGAGATTACAAGTAAGCAGAGAGGCAAGCAGAGAGAGAGGGAAGCAGGCTCCCCGCTGAGCAGAGAGCCCGATGCGGGGCTCGATCCCAGGATCCTGAGATCATGACCTGAGCCGAAGGCAGAGGCTTAACCCACTGAGCCACCCAGGCGCCCCTAAATAAATCTTTTAAAACAAAATTGATGTCTTGCTGCTGGAGTTGGGAGTGAGGATGGTGTGAGGGTGTAGGAGGGGCGCCCCTGTTCCGGAGCCGGGACTCTGTCCAACAGGGCGTGTGCCTTGCCCGGGAACCACGCACGGTCACAGCGGGCCTGCTTTTGGCAGGGCTCTTTAAAGTGGGGTTCTGGAGCCCCTGGGGGCTCAGTCAGTTACGGGACTGCCCTTGGCTCAGGTGGTGATCTCAGTGTCCAGGCTCGAGCCCTGTGTCGGGCTCCCTGCTCAGTGGGGGGCCCGCTTCCCCTTCGGCTCTCCTCCCCCCCTCGTGCTCGCTCTCTCCCCACCCCCAATAAAGAAGTAAGATCCGAAAAAGAAATGGAAGGCTTGTGGCAGAGCCAGAAGTCTCCTTGCCGGAGCGGGGAATGACCAAGGGTCCTCTGCTGCCCCCGTGAGCCCACTCTCGGGCTGGTCAGGCCCTGCCCTGCGAGATGCTGTCTGGCAGAAAAGGCCTGTTGTCTGTCCCCCTTCAGTCGCTGCCGCCCACCCACAGAAGCCTTGTCCTTGCGGTGCAGGGACCAGTCGCACTCCAGCCGTGGCCGTCTTGCCCTGGGGAACCAGGGACTTGCCGGCCCCGGGCTAGGGTGGCCGGCCGGCACCTCTCGGCCGACGGCTGCGGTCGGGCCGACAGCAGGAGTCCTGCGAGGGGCTGCAACGTGGGCTGTGTCCCGCGCTCTCTGTCTGGCTCTGCCTCGGGGGTGGGGCAGACCGAGCTCCGGCCACGGGCCACCCGCGCTTCCCAGCCGGCTGGTGATCGTGGGGAGCCTCGATGGCCGCAGGCCACGCAGCGCGCTGGGGGCTGTGCACGTGACCTCCTTTACCCTCAGCCGGCTTCTCGAGGGGGTCCTGGCTGTTCCCCACTGGCGGGGGAGCCCCAGGGAGGTGAAGCAGCGTGTTCCAAGGCCGTCAGCTGGCCCGTGGCTGAGCCCGGGCTGGAAGCAGGCCTGCTGAAGCCTGGGGCCGTCTGTCTTTCCGTTCGGGGTCCCACAGACTTCAGGCAAGTTTTCAGCCTCTGTGTGGCTGTTTTCTTGTTAGCGAGCGAACAGGCCCCTAGGAGACTTGGGAGCACGGAGAACACGCTGGTTGTCATCCCTGGCTTCCAGAGAGGGGGCGGGCAGCGGCAGGGCAGGAAGGCCCGGGCAGAGGCCTCCGCGCTGCCGGTGACTTCCTGGGTGCCCAGTGGTCTGTTGCTCCCTTCAGCGTGACAGCCTACCGGCCGCCCAACTTGTAGAACATGAGGGCAGTGGGGGTCGGGGGGGCGGTTCCAGAGCCTTCCGAGGCTGCTTTTCTGCTTGTTCATGGGTAATTTTTCATCCAGCGGGCGCCCAGCCCTGTGAAACTCGGGTCAGAGCCTCAGCAGGGCAAGGGCGGGTCAGTGGAACGTTCTAACTGGGCAAGCAGGAACCACACTTGGTTGTGTTGTCAACACTGGGCATTCACGTGGTGACTGGGGGTTGGCCTAGTGTCTCTGGGTGATCTGGATGCTCCGGCCTCTGTGACACGGCCCTGTAGGCAGCGGCTTCCACGAGACACTGATTTCTGATGGCGGTGGGGCCTGGAGTCTGAGAGCGAGGCATGGGCAGGGCTGGTTCTCCCAAGGCCTCTCTCCTGGACTGGCCAATGGCCACCTTCTGCCCGAGTCCCCTCCGCCCCCCCAGGTTGTGCCTCTGTGTACATCTGTGCCCTGATCCCTTCTTAGAAGGACACTAGTGAGACTGGAACACAGCCCACCCTGATGACCTCATTCAGCCTAATTAGTTCTGTCAAGACTGTCTTTCCAAGTACAGTCACGTTCTGGGGTGCTGGGGGCTGGGACTTCAGCACATGCATTTTTAGGGGACTGAGTCTGCCTTTAGCACCAGGTGCGGCACTTTAGCTCATGCGAGGAGCATGGGGCTGGTATGGTCGGTGGGGTGTCCTGGGTGCTCCGTTGCTGAATCGGAGGGACAGGTTTCCAGGCTGCTCGTGTTTGGGGCCAGGATGGTTTCTCTCCAGCCTCAGTCACACAGCCAATCTCGGGTCACGGCGACACTGAGCTGTCCCCAGGAGCACACTGCAATTTTATCCTGAAAGCAGCGGGCAGGCAACACAGGCTTCAGTTCGGTGCCAAGAGTGGATAGGAAGTGACCTAAGTACACAGGTTCCCTGGTGTGGGGCCCAGCAGTAAGGGGCAGGTGACCAGCCGCTGGAAGGTATCTGCGGTGGGAGGCAGAAGGGGCTGTGCCCCCCTCAAGTCAACGTGGACGGAGTGTGTCTCCCAGACAGGAGAGGGGTGGCCGGGCTGTTGGGGGCCGTGTCTGGACCCTGCTGCGCGGTGTGTCCAGTGTCCAGGCCTAAGGAGACGACGGCCCTGTGAGGCTGCGGAGAGGGGAGTGCGGTTGCCGGCGGCCGCTCGGGTGGCTCCTCGCTCCTGGGCGGGCTGTCCCCTCCCTGCAGGGAGCCAGGGCTCCAGAGACAGCCAGACTTCCGTCCCTTGTCCCTGAGCTGCTCTGCCAGTGCCTCTGGCCATCCCTGCTCCTGGGGCCTCCGGGCCCCCGACCCCACCAGGTGCCAGGCCAGAGACATGAATTGTCGCTTGACTGTAAGCTGATGGGGCAGGAACCGTCACCTCGGGGCGGGGAGGCAGCTCAGTCTCCCTTCCCTGGGGTCCCGCGGCTGCCGCCCTCCCGAGGCGGGGGGTGGGCAGGACTGCAGCCTCTGTATTCTGCAGTAGTCTGGGGTCGTTTCCTTGCTTCTAAACGCTGCCTCCTTGGAGTCTGCGGCTGGATCGGCCTCCCCGGGCCCCCATGGGGCCCTCATCTCTGTGGGAGGCTGTGGGGCTGAGGCCTCGTGTGCCCGTGGCGGGGAGTTGTGACCTGGGTCCCGTGGAGGGAATGGGGGCGCTGATGCTGTGGAAGGGTAACGTGTGTGGGTTGGGGTCGGCCTGCTTTGTCCCTGCCCCTAGGGGGGCATTTTCTATGTCCTCTGCTGGCCTTCACTCTCTCAGCATCACCGTGGTGGCTGTTTTGTTCCGGAAGCTTCACCGCAGTTCTTTTCTGAGCAAGTATGAACACAGTCGTACCCTTCCTTCGGCTCTAACCCAGCGAGGTCCAACTCAGGATTCGCCTCCTCCAGGAAGGTCCCCCCAACACACTCACTGAATGCCCCGGGTTGGTTTTATTCCTTCAGAAAGGACCGTCAGGACAGCTGTTCCTATTTTTAAAGGGGGATAGAACCTTCCACCTGCCCCTGCCCCCAGGTGGGAGTCGTTCAGAGCTGCCCCAAGAAGCCAGGCTTTCCTGACTTAGCCTGGTGGTCCCCCCGCTGCCCACCCTGTCCCCTCGCCCTTCCCCAGGGCCCCAGGGAGTCCGTGCTCTTCATGGGGGCCGTGGCGGGCAGACCTCCCTTGGAGGATGGCCGCCCCCACCCGGGCAGCTCCTGGACAGCGGGCCCCAGAGCTGGTGCCTGTTCACCCTGCAGTCGCGGAGGTGGGGCACGAGGGCAGGCACGGGGCCCCTCCCCTGCTGGAGGCTGTGCGTCCTGGGTAAGCGAAGGGGCGGGCACCTGGGCATCAGCCCTCCGGTAGGGGTCACAGAGCAGATGCCCGTCAACTTGGCCTTTGCCTCGTTCTGGTATCGCTGGAGGGGCTCCTGAGGCAGCGCAGAGCCGGCGGGCTGGTCGGATGGCACCCTCTCCAACCGTCAAGACAGAGGTGCGGCCCGTGTGCGGTGAAGGGTGAGCTCAGACCCATGTGGCCATCTGGGTCCGCCTGGAACGAGTGGGCGGGTTCTGGACCTCCCCAGGCCTCTCTCTGTCCGTCTGTAGAATTGGGGTGCTTGCGCCCCCGGATCGGTGGGGTGACAGTACAGGGTGGCGGGGCTTAGAGGCCAGCCGGGGTCCTGGCGCCACCTCATCCCCTAGAGGAGCTCTTCCAGGTGCTGAGGGAAGGGAAGCCTGGCTCGGCCTCACCCTGCACGCGCCCGTGTGCTCAGGGCAGCGGCCAACGCACCCACCCCGGCCGTCCTC
This sequence comes from Mustela nigripes, assembly GCF_022355385.1. Lineage (NCBI taxonomy): Eukaryota > Metazoa > Chordata > Mammalia > Carnivora > Mustelidae > Mustela > Mustela nigripes. The sequence continues at coordinate 1,610,751 of NC_081572.1, read as the reverse complement.
GCCGCGTGGGAGGGGCCGGAGGGGAAGCAGAGGCAGGTCACCTGCCCTGTCAGCAGAGGGACTTCGCTCTTTGTGGCTGCCCGGCCGGGAGGGTGCTGGAGGGGGCCGTGCCTCGGAGCCGGGGCGGAGGCGTGAACAGAACTCCCGAGGGAGCGAGTGGTGCGGCCGGACACAGGCCCGGGAGCAGGTGGGCACAAAGCCCCTCGCCAGAGCGCCTTTCTGAAAGCGTGTTGGCCCGTCTCCTCAGCCCCCAAAGTGGAGACCAGGCCTCTCACTGGCCAGGCAGACCTGTGGCTGCAGAAGAAATCGAAATGCCCGGGGAGCGTCCCAGAGCGCCCAGGCAGGAAGGCTCCCAGGGCTCCCAGCGTGCTGGGGTCCTACCAACAGCCACCTGTGCAGGGGTGCTTGTCCCCTCCCTCGTGCTCTTAGAGAAAAGTGTGGCTGGGGTCCTCAGGGGCACCCCTGCGTAGAGGTCCGGTTAGATTCCAGGGGGGCCCGGGGCATCTGGCACTGGGATGTCCCAGCAGGAGGGTGACTGCCCAGCTCGTCTGAGCTTGTGAATGTGTCCGGCAGAGACACCTCCTCTCTCTAACCCTCTCTCAGTGTGTATTTTGGAGGGCGTCCAGGGGCCCTGGGCAGATCTCCCCGCAGCCCTGTTGGTACCCCAAGCATCTGTGATAGATGCGAACCAGTGAGTGAGCCACGCGACTGAAGGTAAACGCAGGCGTGATGCGAGTGACGTGGAGGCCAGGCGGCCGAGCCCCTGCCCGTCCGAGATCCGCTTGCGACCTGTGCCTCTAACGGCCGACAGGCCGGCGCTGGCCAGAAGCGTGACCAAGCACGTGAACAGGCAGTTAACACGCCGTGCGTGTCCTGAGCGTCGTATGCTACGTTCTTATGGCGGAGTTAGCTGGAGAAGAGAAACCTGATTGGAGAAGGTCATGAGAGGGGAGCCTGCATGGCCCGGTCAGTTGAGCATCTGATTCCTGGTTTCAGCTCAGTTCAGGATCTCCGAATCCCAGGACTGAGCTCCGTGTCCGGCTCCGGGCGCGGTGGGCCGTCTGTCGGAGCATCTCTCCGTCTGCCCCCCCCCCCCACCGCTCTCACGTGCACCTGTGCCTGCGTTCCCCCCTTTTCCCCAAGATAAATAAAATCTTGAAGAAAAAGGAGAATCGTTAGAGAAAATGTGCTTTTGGTGCTGTCGTGTGTCCTTTGAGAAAAGAACCCCATCTTGAGTGAGCGCCGTCCGCTCTGTCGTTCACAGTCCGCGGGCTGATTCTTAGCCCACAAAAGCTGCCAGAGGGACACACACACGGCGTCCAGGTGCCACAACAGAACTGAGGTCAGCGTGCGGCTCTCATTTGTGTAGACGGCACGAGGGGCAGAGCTGGTCAGGGCTCACATTGTGGGATGGTGGCCTGGCTTGGGGAACATGGCCCTGTGAGTATGGGGTGGTGGCACGTCTCTGTGCGACGTGACGCTCTGGGGCCCTGTGCGTCGGACGAGCGTGAGGCCAGCAGCACTTGGCCGCAGGTCAGGATGCAGGCTGCGCCCGGCCTTGCTGTTTAAGCAGCCTGGGCGGGGTCTCCACAAGGAAAAGCAGCCCCTTCCCCTCTTCAAGCGCACAGACCCCTGCTGGAGGGTGTGGGTCTTCGGGTCTCAGCTAGCCCTGTGCAGAGCCCATGACAAGTGAGCAACATCCCTTCCCCTCTGGGAAACAGTACAGGGTGGCCAGGGACAGGCCGCGGAGCCTTCCTCCCCTGCGTGAGAACCGGTGAAGCCGTGATGCTCCTGCCTCGCTGGGGGCCTGGGGCGCGGAGCCAGTGGTGGGGCGGGTGGAGAGCGCGCTCACGGCCGCGGGCCGTGCAGGAAGGTCAGAGGAGCCCCGTGCCAGGCCTCTGACTGCCAGGGTTCGAGGACGTCAGTGCCTGGGAGGCAGGTGGCCGGCTGCTTCCCTGGGAGACCAGCGAGTGGGCTCTGCACAGAGCAGCAAGCGGCCGGAGGCAGACACAGTCCCGCCTCTGCCGCCGCCTCTAGGTAAGAGAGCGGCCACTGCGTGACCAGACCTGGTGTCCATGCCACCTGCCCTGCCCAGGTGGCCTGACCGGAACCCCAGCGCCCGCCCTGCCCTGCCTGCTCACTCCTGCATTCCTGGCGCATGAGCTCAGCTGCCCTGCTGAGGGAGCGAAACCTGGCGGCTGTCCCCGTGTGTCGCTGGGAGGGTGTGGGCGCGCTGCCACGGTGATCCCCTCGCTCGGCCTGGGTGGCTCCTGGCCTGTTTCCGGCTGTTGCTCAGGATGCTAATGGGGCTCGAAGGATGAGCTTGGGCAGAGCGTCCTGTTCTGGCCGGGAGGCTGGGGTGCTGCCCGGGAGCCGGGGGGCCGCAGTCCTGAGAAGGCAGCGTGTTTTGGCACCCGCACCCACTAGGGCAGTGGCTCACACCTGGGCCCAGCCCCACAGTGAGAAACACGCTTTGTGCTGAAACCCGGTGCACGTGTGGACTAGCGTGCACACACACAGGAGTGGATTAGCGTGCACACACAGGAGCACAGGGTCTCCCGCACCCCCACACTCCTGCAACTCTGCAACCCTGCAGACACCAAGAACACCGGACTCAGGGCCCTGCCGCACCCTGACTCCTTTCCGGACCAGACACATGGGGTGCCTTTGGCTCAGATCATGGTCCCAGGGCCCTGGGATCAAGCCCCGAGTCGGGCTCCCTGCTCAGCGAGTGAGTCTGCTTCTCTCTCTCCCCCGCTAGCATTCTCTCTCTTTTTCTCTCACGAATAAATAAAAAATTTCAAAAAAAAAAAAGAGGAAGAGAAAGGACAGCTACGCATGAATCACGAGCCTTTCTCTGCCCCCAGGTCTGCAGGCAGCTTGAGCTCCCACAGGCCCTGCGTTCTCCCCCGATGGGGACCACCCCCAAACCCAGCTTCCCACTCAGAATTCTCGCCGTCTGCCTGAACTTGCTGCCCGCTAGGGCGTCCCAGTTCCTCTTCCCAGGTCCTCCCTGGATTTGGCACATCTAGATTCCTGGGTCCCCAGCCCAGCCACCTGCATCTCGCCTGCTTCCCCCCATCCGGCCCCCCGCATGCCCCATTTGTCCCCACATCACGGTGCCACATCCCCGGGACACGTGGGCCAGCCCCTTCTCCCAAGGGCCCCGCTTCTTAGGTCCCAGAGCAGCTCCAGTGGGGGGCCCCAGCGCAAGAGTCTCCCTTTGGAATGTCGCTGGACCGCATGGCTTAGACCCTCCCTCAGCTTCCCATCCAGCCTGGAAAGCAGGGCCTTCTGCACACAGGCGGTGAAGCTGTGGGGCGGTGGGCTGGCCCCTTCCCACCTCCTCACCGACCTTTGGGCTTGCCTGCTGTTCTGCTGTGCCCGGTACTCCCAGGGGCCCCACTCCCCTGCTTTCCTGCCTGCAGGAGCCTGTGGCCCGCCGCCGTGCTCTCTGCCCACGCAGGGCACTTCTGCCTGCTGTGTGGTCCTGGCGGGCCTTGGCGCTCCGGCGGCCGGCTGCCCAGCGGTGGCACTGGGCAGGGTCACTGCTGGCCCCCCGCGCCCTCAGTGCTGGGGCTGCGCATAGCAGGTGCCCGTCCCTCGGCTGTGTCCCCACGGGAAGGCGCGCCCACCCTGATTCCTTCCCTTGTTCCCCGCATGGCATAGCGCCCAGTGGGGCCCCCTCCGCCAGCCTCAGTCCGGCCCCGTCCGTGAGCGGGTGCGAGCTCTGGGGGGCCTCGGCCCCTGTGAGCGCGGGGCCGCATCCCTCTGCTGCACCCCAGGGCGGGCGGCAGCGCCAGAGCCCTTCCCGTGGGCCGAGGGCAAGGAGGGGCCAGAACGGGCGTGATGGGGGCCGGAGCCGTGCACAGGTCAGGGCTGGGGTGAGGGCGCCCGCCTCAGTTCATGGAGAAGCCTCTAGGACCCCGTGGCAGGGGGCAGGGCGGGGCGTTGCCCTCGGGGGCGCCTGCTCTCACCCATCCTCAGGAAACTTCAGACACGTGCGCGTTGTCATCGTGGACTGGGCACACAGCATGTGGCCGAGACGGGTCTTCTTCGCAGGTTCCGTGCGGTGTCCTTGCCGGCTGGGCCGGCTCTCGGCGGGCGGTGCCTGCTGCCCGTGGCCGTCGCCTGCTGCTGGCGTTCGGGCACCTGTGTCTGTGCCTCGTGACGAAAGCCTTGATTTGGCCTTGGTGGTGGAAATCTGATTTCTTCCGGCGAAGAAGTGCAGTCTGTTGGGCAAAAGACCCGGCCCGTGGGTCATTCACCGCGGGGTGTTTGCAGACCAGGCTGCGGGTCCCTCTCATCAGAGCTGACGTTTGGTGACTGATGTGTCGAGTGAAGACTTCCGGGTTAGGGGTGCTGGGCGGCGCCGCGTGTGCCGGGCAGGAGGGTTTCCTCGGCTGACTCAGCCCCTGTCCACGGGAGCAGAGCCCCAGCAGCAGCCGCGGCCCGTGCTCCGGGGCGGATTGTTCCATCCGCAGAAGCCCAGCACAGTGCCGTGTCCTTGTCCCCACCATGCGGAGGTGACACCCAAGGCTTGGGGCCAGGTCTGCCCGAGGGCAGGGCTGGGGTCTGTACTCCAGAAGCCTGGCTGGGCCCTCGTGGTCTTCACCTGTGGGTTTTCTCCTGCTGTTGGGACACTCCTGGGGTCCCTTGGTCACCGGGGTCACTCACGCCTTTTCTCTTCTTGCTTTTCGCAGACCATCATGGAGCAGTTCAACCCCAGTCTCCGGAACTTCATTGCCATGGGGAAGAACTACGAGAAGGCCCTGGCGGGTGAGGCCACGGGGTGGGAGCAGCTCGGGGGCCTGGATGCAGTGGGGGGGGGGAGGGTGGGGGCCGCGCCTTGGAGGCCTGTGAGTGCCGGAGTCTGCACCCAGTGTGCAGTGCTGGGGGCTGGGCTCAGTGTCAGCCCACGGCACCTGAAGATGGTGGTTGTGGATGTCTGTCCTCAGAACCTGCGTCTGTAGAACTGGGCGTAGGGCTTGGGGCCTGCACCATTCACAGAGACCCGGGACTCAGGGCCCTCGCTTGGGGAGGGGGCATTGGTGCCAGCATGTGCTGCGGGTGTGTCTTGGCCCTTCCAGCCCAGCGGGGGCCGGCCGAGTCACACTGCGGTCAGGGATGCCCGCTTCTCAGGGCCCAATGCTGGTTTCCCCACCCAGTGTCTCTGCAGGGTGAGTGTCAGGCTGTTGCTCTAGCTGTGACATCCTCGTCAGCAGAGCCGCTCCCCCCAGCAGGGAGGCTGTTCGTGCAGAGCGTACACCAGCGTCTGACTGCTGTCCTGGGTTGTGTACGGCCCTGTGGGGATGCGGTTGGGTGGGACTTCGGGTTGGGGACGGTGAGGAGAGTGCTGGGCAGTCTCATGGTCACCTGGGGACAGAGAAGCCAGTGGAACCGGGTTCCTGGACAGCGGCCTTGCTGGTTTGCTCCTGGAGGTGTCTGGCCACAGTCCTGCCCACTGGCCCCATCTCGGGCAGGGAGGGTCTCTGGTTGTGTGCGGGTCGACGACATAGCCTTCCAACCGCGGCCCTGGTCCTCTTAAGCGAGGCTGCTGCACTCTGACCCTTTTGAAGGAGAGCGGCCTTGATGTCCCACACAGATCACGCCAGGAGTGCGGGGCAGGGCTCCTGGGCTCCTGCTGTGTGCAGATGGACGGCGCTGCTGGCAGCCCCTGGCGTCTCCCTGGTTCCCTGTGGGCGTGGAGGGGTGGGGCCTTGCACGGCCTTCTGTTTCGGGGCGCACACTGTGTTCTGCACCACGCAGGCTCTCCCGAGCTGCCCTCCCTCTGCCCCACAGCCCCGTGCACAGGGACACTGCCCCAGGAGCCCCGCAAGAACGGAGGCCCAGCTGCTCGCCTCAAGCTGAAAGCTGGCCTGTAGGGTCTTCATGACGATGGCAGGTCCCTGGCTTTGGTGGCGACCTCTGCGCCTGCCAGGAGCTGAGAGCTGGCCCAGCCTGCGGGTGAACGTCCCGTCAGGTCTGCTGCGCCAGAGCACGCTGCACGCAGGACAGGCGCCCAGTCTGCAGGCCAGCGGCAGAGGGAAGGGGCAGGAGGGCAGAGCTGGGGCCTCGGGTACTGCGAGCAAAGGCCCTCGCGGTGCCCGTGGAGCCGGACCGGGCTTTCCTCTCTTCCTGGCTGGGGCGGACTTCTCCTGGGCCTTGCACGGGGTTGATGGGGCTGCCCTTCCGGAGCCGCCCTCTGTAGGACCCTTTGCAGCCTCACCTGGCCTCCTCGTGGGGAGCCGTCATGTCACTCCCAGTCAGTCCCAGTCATGGCCACGCCCTGCCCTTTTATGTGAGGCCAGGTCTCCTTCTGGGCCTTTCTGCACCCACTGGGGGCCCCTGTGAGGCTCTCCAGGGGCCGGGTATGGAGAATCAGGGCTCCCCCGCTGCCCGTTTTTCCAGCATGGCCTTTGGCACCTTTCTCAGCAGACACATCGCCCCTGTCCCCTCGGCTGCACTTGGCCTCCCCTATGCCCCCCTCACGCCGGGCTTGGCTTTTCTCTGATCGGCTCTGAGGAGCCCTCCCCTCCCAGCAGCAGATGTGGTCCAGCCATGGGGCTGCTGAGGGCGTGCTCCTGGGCACGTGCTTCGTGGGAAGCCATCTAGATCAGATGCGATGGTGTGCCCAGTTGGACGCCCCGGCCAGGGCTCCAGCGGGAGCAGATAAGAGGGTGGCCACCCACGGCTGGCGCTGCTCCCAGCACCCTGTCCTTCCCCAGCCTGCAGGGTGGGCAGGCCCCTGCAGGGGGTCGGCGGGCACTGGGCTCTTCCTTGGGCACCAGGAGCACATCCCGGGTGGCCACAGTCACCGTGGGGTGTGCGGTGGGCCCGCGGTGTGGCCTCAGCTTGGAGAGGTGAGGGGCGCTGTCTGCCCACGGCTGGCTGGGGGTCTCTGTGTGCACAGCTTCTTGCCGTGTCCTGCCCGGCAGGGTGTGGTCTCGCAACATTCCTCGGTGGGCCCTGCCACCTCTCACCCAGCCCGCGGGGCTGACGACGGCACCCAGCAGTTGACCTGAGTAGCTGACTGGCAGCCCCCGGCTGGCTGGCGGGCCTGACTGGGCAGGGCGGTCAGGTTCCTAGAGCAGCAGCTCTAACGGTTCCAGCGAGTGGAGAACGCCAGCAAGAAACGGGGTACACTCAGCCCAGGTGGAAGGGCCGCGGAGCTCAGGGGACTGGCGCGCACCGCGAGCTCGGCGTGGGTGCTGAGGGTCTTGTCCATCCACAGGGAGGGCACTAGCTGTTCTCTCCTCTCTCAGGTGTGACCTACGCTGCCAAAGGCTATTTCGACGCCCTCGTGAAGATGGGCGAGCTAGCCAGCGAGAGCCAGGGCTCCAAAGAACTCGGTAAGACCTCTGATGCGGCAGAGACCCCCAGGTGGGGGCCGGGTCGCCACCTGTGGCGGGGCAGGGCTGAGGTCCTCTCCTGTGTCTGGTCCTGCTTCCACTGGGGATCACGTTGTCCTCATCAAACAAGAAGCTTTTCTGAGAGAACCGTGACCCTTATAGCCAGCAAAGACTGTGGGGTGCGCGCTGGCCACAGGTGGGGTGCGCTGGGCAGCTTCAGGGTGTACACAGGTGGGTCAGTCCCCCCGAGGAGCAGAGCGTGGGGTGAGGACCCGGGCAGATCCACGTGGCTGGTGGATCTGAGGTCACGGGGAGCACACCTGGCATAGCAGGGCGGCGGGACGCCAGCCCGCGTGGGGTGACCTGGTGTGTGCGCATGTGGTAACCTGAGGAAAGAGCCCAGAAGCGCCGTAGGGGACCCTGGCATGGGTCGTTCTCTCTGCACTTTCACTGTTTTGCAAATTTTGTGCTGTGAGTTCATGTCGCTCCTCACGCGCCCAGAGGCCCTGGGCGCGCCCGCAGGTGTGGGGCACCGGGCTGTCCGCGGGCGGAGCAGGCCAGCTCCCTCCCCCGGCACCCCCACGGCCCGTATGGCCTTTCACACTGTCCGCTGCCGCATGTGGGTTCTCTCCACCGTGGCACTCTGCGGGGGCTCTGGCCTTGCCTTGTTCAGGGACGCGGATGCCCAGCCGGCCCAGTTCCCTGGCAGGCCCAGGCCGTGTCCAGCGAAGACACTGCCGCAGCTCTGGAGACTTACGGGGCCGGGGGCAACCTGCCGGGTGGAACGCGTGACTGGGGCCGGACCCCGCACGATGGGTGGGCTCTGCCTGCATGGGTGCCAGGCAGACCCTCCTCTGGCATCTGAGAGGCTGTGCTGCGCTCTCGGCGTAGAGGGAAGCCGTCTGGCCTCCACGGACACGACGGGGCTCCCTGCCCCTGGCAGATACGGGAGGACGCAGGGGGCCCTAGGTGTGCAGGTGCGGCCTCACCGGTGGCATGGGGGACGCTCAGGCTCAGAGGCCACCTGCGGGCCTGCCCGCACCTCCTGGGCGTCCTGGCTGCAGCTCTGGCGGCCACGGGCTAGGCCTCTGATCCCTTCGGAGGGGAGCTGGGGTTGTGCGTGACCCAAGTGAGTTTGCACATGGGCTCCTGTCTGCGAGAAGGGCATTTGACCATGGGGTCAGTTGTGGCTACGAGGGTCACACATGGGCCCTGTGGTCACACTCACAGAAGGGCGAGGGTCTGCCCACGGGAAAACGGGTGTCTCTGTGGCCCCAGGAGGAAGGTGGGCATGTGCGGAACCATCCTGAGGTCCCAGAGCTTCCTGGTGGCGGGACCCAGTGAGCAGCGGGGCGGACTTGTGCTGCAGAGCCGGGCGGCAAGGCAGGGAGCTCGCCAGGGCAGGGACGGCCCCTCACCGCTCCAGGAGCTCGGCCCATCCCGGCTGGAATGAGGGAGTTTCCAGTTTGCTTTCCTGAGTGTTTGGACTCTCTCCCGAGGCTTGCGTGGAGGGCCAGCACTGGACAGAAATGTCCTCTGCGTGCGTCAGGTGTTAGGCAAACAGACCTGTGTCCTCTCACCACGTGCTGTGGCAGCAAACATGGGGCTCCCCTGGTCAGCCAGTTCTCCCGTTCTCTGAGGCCCCGCAGGTCGGGGCTGCTCACTGGCATCTGGTTCCAAAGCTCGCCCATCACCCACTCCGGCCGGAAGACCCCAACCCCAGTGGCCCTCCCAGCCCCTGGAAGCCACTCATCCCCTGTCCTCTGCGTGCTCAGCGGCTCCGGACATCGGGCAGTGACCCGTCGTGACCTTGGAGTCTGGCTTGTTTCTGCACAGGAAGTGAGCGGTGGGATTGCGGGGCGCGTGCCGTGGTCTGCTCTGGGCCTGGCTGCTTCTAGCTGCAGAATTCTCGTGGAAGTCATTCACGCCAGCGGCCCCTCGCTCCTCGGCGCCAAGGGCTTCCCGCTGGATGGAGGCGCCGGCTGGTTCTGCCTTCTGCTGAGCGACGTCTGGGCTGTTTCCAGTTTGGGCATTTCCAGATCCGCATCCTGCTCGTGAGGCAGCGCGACAGCGTCTCTCCCGCGCTCGCTTCTCCTCGGCTGGGTCTGTGCTCCCGCCCTCCCCGGCTGGGTTTTGTCCGGGGCAGAGGTGCGGGGCTCCCAGATGGTTTCTCCCGGGGCCGTTTGCTTTCCAGTTCTGGAGTTGTTTTTGGGAGAACAAATGCATCTGTTTTCAGGGAAGTCCGGTTAATTGATTTGGGGTGTGGATTTTTATCGCTCCTGTGACTGTGCTTATAACTTCCGTCTTGGCTGTTTTCTTCATTTGCTTGGTTCTCGGTTTGCTTCTGCTGATCCGTTCCCAGACCCTCGGCCACGGTGCTGGCTCGTGCAGCTGCTTCTTCCCCCTCGGGAGCGCGTCCCCAGCCCCACCTTCCTGCTCGCTCGGATCCCTCCCGCCTGCGCCCCCCCCCCCCCCCCACCGTCCACCGGGAGTCCCTTTTCCAGTCCCAGGACCACGTGCTCTGGTTCTGTTTCTCCCTCAGTTGGGGGATCCTGGGCATGTGTGTAGGAAAGCACCTGAGCCCTCGTGTGTCTGCAGCCGCATCTCTACTTAGCCAGAGGCTTGGCTGACTTAGAACCGCAGACAGGATGCGGTCCTGTCTCGGGCTTGGGGACACCACCCACTGTCCTCTGGGCCCCCGCGCTGGGCTGCTGATTTCTCCCATGCGGGGTTTCAGTTTCCGGTGAGTGTTCTGTGTTTCTCCTCCTGGAAACGTTGGGGGTCTTCGTCCCTGGGGTGTTGCAGATCTTCCGACTGTGCGCCTGTGTGTGTTGTGGGGAGGGTGCCTCCAGGGCCACGGGTGGGCTGACCAGAGCCGGGTGTTGAGCTGCGACCCGGTTGCAGAGGACGGGCGCCCGAGTGCAGGGGCCCAGGCGAGGCGTTCTGGCAGGACTAAGCGCGGTCTGGAGCAAGGCAGGGTGGCGGAGCCCTGGGAGGGTGGCGGAGCCCTGGGAGGGCGGGTCTGTGCTTTCGGGGGCTGCCCGGAGCCCGTCCCTGCAGCAAGTGCCCTTGCTGGCTGCTGTGGAACATTCCACGAACACACCGGGAACGCCACGTTTCTGTGTTCTCTCTGTCGGCTCTTGGGTTATTCTGGGGGGTTCTGCTGCTCTGAACGAGTGTGTGCACGGGACCGCAATGCCGAGCCCTGCCCCACGGTGACTTCCACGGTGCTGCCCTGCTAGGCCGCCTCAGACGTGGTGCTGGGCTGCGGGGCAGGCAGCCCCGGGTGCTCCCTGCGGAAGTGCCGTCACCCCCGGGGACGGGAGTGAGCCCATGGGCTTGCGCCCGGCTCGAGCGGCTTCTGTGGGTCTTGGCAGGGCTCCCCTCTGAGTGTGGCTCGGGCAGCCACGTTCCCTTCTCACGTTCTCATCCCACATCTGCGTGGACAGGACCCCCTCCCCCCACCACCCTGACCCCTGGCCCAGATAACGCAGCTACTGGCCCTCTTGGCCAGCCCAGCTCGGGGGTTGGGGGGGTACACTAGCCTCGCTTCTCAGACGCCAGGAGGCACTTGTTCTCATTGTCATAACTCAGGGCGTTCAAGGTGCCATGTACCAGGGACAGATGATGCCGCCCGGGGGACCCCCGGCCTGAACTTGGCCCACACGGTGACCTGCTGAGAAAGACGAGATCTCCTGGGCCCTTCTGAGTCTCTTGCTTTGCCCACCGCCTTGAGGCCCTGGTGGAAATTTCACATTTGGGATGCTTTGCTCTTGGCTGTGTGGACGGGTTGGGGTTCGGTGGCCTGTTTCGGCCACCGTCCCCACGCAGCAGTGTCATTGGTGTCTCAGGTGTTGAGGTCACCCGCCGAGGACGTGATTTGTCCTGGCCCCTCCGTGCCCAGTTCCCTCAGTGGGTTGCCAGGGGCATCAGCGTGGGCTCCTCTCCCCTCCCCTTCTGCAGGCTGGTCACGACCCAGGTGAGGGTCTCGGCTCCTGACGGGCTGTTCTGTCCGGCCCGGGGCCCCGTGTGCGCACGTGTGCTCGGGGAGAGAGCACACCTGTCCCCCGATGACAGATGTGGGTTCTGTGTCACGTCCCAGTCTCGAGAGCCCCCCGTGCTGATCAGCGAGCCGACAAGGCATGCCCCACCCCGCTCCCAGGACAAAGGGCCTGTTGGTTTCTCCCGTGGTCGTGGCTTTCTGCGGCCGCGGGGTGTGATGTGAGTGGCAGATGACATGTCGTCCTGAGCCGCTGAGCCCCGTCTCAACGTGGTAACTTTCTCTGTCCCTTTGTCTGGGCTAGAGTTTTTGGCTTCCTGCTGCCCTTCCCCTCTGCGGTGCCGTGGACTTGCTGTTTCTGATCATTTCCTGCCATGGCCTTCCCCCCCAGGACGGGAGTGGGGAGCTGGGAGTCCTGCTGAGAATGAGCTGGTCTCCGGGGGGAGTGTGTGGGTGGGCGGCTGGCCCAGGCCCCGGGAAGGAGGCTCTCTGACTGGAGGTCGTTTTCAGAAGCGTGATCTGGCCGTGGGGCTCAGTGGGCTTCGCCGGCCTTCTGGCTGCCGACTTCCCGCCTGGGTCTCAGGTGTGCTCCCTCCTGGGGGCTGGAGAGTCGGAGACCCTGGCCCCACTCCCTTTTGTGTTCTGACTCCTCCAGTCCCCCGTTAGAGTGACACGGGCAGACCCTCATCGGACTGCGGCAGGACCCTGCACCCCCCCACCCCCCTGCGGAGCCCAGTGCCCCTTCTGCCCAGAGGGAGGGTCTCGAGCAGCGCACTCCTCGAGTTAGACTCCGAGGTTGTGGGAGTGGAGAGCCTCCCACAACGTGAGTGCGAGCCTGGCCCCACGGCGGCCTTTGTGCTCCTGGGCTGGGGCTGCCCAGACTCTGCCCATCTCCGCGCACGGTCGGCGGCCGGCCGCTCTGCCTTTGCTCCCGCCAGTCTCTGTGCCCCCAGCTCCAGGGCTCTCTGCTCCACTCGGGCCTGCCCCCTGCAGCTAGGCCGGCAGGACTTGCTCTGATCCCACAGGCGGCTTCATCAGGGAGCTGGGGACGGCCGCCTTCAGAAGCTTCTTGCAGCGCCTCTAACCCCCTCGCTGGCACCACCCACACTCAGCCGTGGGCGGCTGCCTGTGGCTCTCAGACCTCGGCCTTCCCGGCTCTGCTGAGGCTCGCCTCCCGTGTGCCCTCCGCCTGCCGCGGGGTAATTACAGAGCGCAGCAGCCTCTGATCTGCACGCTCGGGGCAGCTCTTCCAAGGCCCCACTCTGCTCGGCTCCCTGTGGGCTCTGTGCTTGCTGGCGCCGGGCTCCCTGGCAGCTCCAGTGATGGGCGTGCTGGCTGGGTCCGAGGCTCCAGGCCAGTCCCCAGCCTGTGGCCCCAGGGAGGGCACCCCAACTGTGTGCCTGTCCCAGGGTCCTGCGGGGGGCGGGGGGGGGCGACTCTCTGGATCTCAGAGAGGCTGCGGCCCTTCCGCCCGTGACTCCCTCCATCTGAGTCCCTTGGAGGGTGGGCAGGAGGTCCTGTGCTCGGGCCGCTTCCTGATCTGTCCGGACCACAAGCAGTTAGAAATGCCATCAGCCTGATATGGGAGCATGCACAGGGCTGCAGATGTTTCTAGAAGGGTCCGTGGGGGGGAACAGGCCAGGTTCTCTTCATCCTGAAGGAGGCTGGGGTTTCCGTGGCGCGGTGGGGACACAGGCTATGGGAGCACCTGCCCTAGGGCAGGCTGAGCCAGGGAGGGCGTGCTGCGGCGGCTGGGGTCCCTCCAGGCTCTGCACTCCTTAAAGGGTCAAGCGATGGGACATTTCCGTTCAGGGAGAAGCTGAAGGAAGAGTGGAAAGAGGCCCTGCCGCCGTCTCTTCTGGACCGCTGCCCCCTCCCTCACCCTGACAGTACCTCGGTTCTGCTCTGGCTCCCCTCTGTGTGCCACAGGCACAGGCAGCCATGGCCGGGTGTGTCCCCCTCCCAGGCACGAAGGGCTGGCTCCTGGCTCCAGTCTGTGCCGTGGCATGCACTGTTGTCCCCAGCATTGGCTCCCAGGGGGGCAGCCACTGCTCTGGGCCCCTGCACAGGCGAGGCTGCTGGCATCTGTGGTCTCCCAGGGGGCCGGGTACCACAGCACGTCCTGCCTGCTGGACGAGGCCTGTAGCTACAGCCTGGGCTCTTGTCCGCAGGGCCACTGTGTGCACGGAGCGGGCAGAACCCAGGGAGGAAGCAGGAGGGGGGTGGTCCTGACACACGCGTGAAGGGACTCGGGCTTTCGGTGCTGGAATCACTCGGCCAGCAGCAGGGGATCACGTCGCCCACCATTTGGCCTCCCGTCTCTGCAGGGAAGTCTGGAGGGTTCTGGAGTTTTCATGAAGGCAGTGCTGTTTAAAGAGCTGTGCGGCAGAACCCGCACTGAGCTCCCGTGTCCCCCACACGGGGTCACACTCCCATCCAGCCCACCGGTCCTGTCCGCGGCCTGCTCCGGCTGCCTCATCCATACAAACGGCCGTTTCGTGTTTGTCCCCTGCCTCTGAAGCGGCCGCTGTTAGTGGTCTGGGGCACGTGTGCACCTACAGGGCCGCCGTTGGCTGGCACCGGGAGCTCCAGAGCTATGTGTGGGGCACGGCCCTGCAGCAGGCACTTCTGCTGGGAGGTGGCCTGAAACCCGCCTGCTCTAGCCCCTGAGTCACTGGATTAAGGAAGGTGTGGCCTGAGCACTGCCTTGCCCTTGGCCGTCCTCCACCTGTGGTTCCCCAAGTGAAGAGCCCAGGCCGGCGTTCCCATGTCACCCACGGAGAACCCTGTGGGATTTGGGCACCTCTTTCTGGTTCTTTGCACAGAGCTGGGTTTTCTCAAACTTGGCCTCTCACTTAGAGGTACTGCTGGCCTGAGCAAGGGTGGCTGGGCTGCAGGGCCACACAAGGGCGTGCCCTTGGCAGTGTAACCCCAGGGACCTTGCAGCGGTGGCTGAAGGGCCCCTGAAGGCAGACACGGTTCTGGATGGGACCTGAGGCTGCCCGCCTGCTCTCACGAGGCCGAGAGGTGATCTGGCTGCACCACTCCTCCCGTGCCCGGCCGTGGCTGGCAGAGCTGACCACAGGAGCTGACCACCTGGCCAAGGAGCTCTCGTGTGTCCCCGCCTCGCCGTCAGGCACCCTACCGCAGTCGGTCTGATGTGGCCCCTGCTGTCGGACCCCGACAGTAGGAACGTGCCATATGGAGGCTGAGTCAGACCCACACTGTGAGAGCGATTTCAAGTCCCGAGGGCCTGGCTCAGAGGCCCCTTTATGCCGAGATCCTGCCTTTCCCTCCCCTTCCCGGCTGACACCAAGACCCCCTCCACTGGCCCGTGAAGAAGTGGCTGGGGCAGGAGCAGCCGAGCAACCCCAGAGGTCAGGACCGCGCTGTTCTGGCCTTCCTGGGCCATGGGGATCTGTCAGAGCTTGATACTGGACAGCCCTTTGTGGATTCCTGGACTTTGTCCTCCTGCTCAGCTTTGTGTGGATGAGAACGGTCGAAGCCAGCCTGGGAGCTGGTGGCACGGCCTTTCTGTCTTCGGCTGTGTTCCCTCGGTCCCGCCTTGCAGCCCAGGCCTTGGGGCTGGGGTGGTCTTTGGGGGGGTCCATTTTCAGGGTCCCCTGGGCTCAGACGACCTGCTTTCCCCCTGGGGGCCTCCAGGGTACTCGCTTAGCCCACCCTGGTGAGGGTGTTAGGGCCTAGACTGAGCCTCTGCCCGGAGACGTTAGTAAAGGTCCTAATCGGATCCCTGTCTTGTTAGCAGTGGCTTTGGCGAGAGCAGGAGAGGTCTTCCAGCACGTTTCCTTGTCCCTTGACAACCAGGGGTCTGCTCTAGGGCAGGAATGACAGTGGGGCACAGCAGTCCATGGCTGGGTCTCCTCCTGAGGACAGGCTGGGGATCCAGGGCCCTCTTGCGGGGTTACCAGGGTTCCTGCTTGGAAGGGGCAAAGAGGGGCCTTCAGCCGTAGTTCGGTCCTGAGCCCGTTTTCTGGGTGACGGGGCTGGGTAGGGTCTGTGAGGACCTGGCCTGGCCTGCTGTCAGCTTGTTCCTGCCCTGGCCTGCCGCGGGAAGCTTGCGGAGCCTTGTAAACCCCTCCCTGTAGTGGCATGCCCAGGCCAGCCCCGGACCCCGGGGCCCGGTGCTCTCCCATGACAGCCAGTCTGGCCCCCGGACCTTGTCCCATGACCCCACCACGTGCCCCGCCAGTCTAGGCGCAGTAGAGCGCCTGCGCTGAGCTGGGCGTGTCCCCCAGACGTGCCCCGGGGCGTCTGAGGAGAGCAGCTCCCTCTCTCTCTCTCTCTCTCTCTCTCGCTCTCTCGCTGGGGCAGAACTCTCCGCAGTGCGGTGACCCCAGGGCTGGTGCAGGTGCTGGCTCGGGAGCCTGGGAGGCAGGTCTCCACCCCTCCCCCAGGTGCCAGCCCTGGGGGGTGTGGGTGCCTGGAGTCCCTGGCGTTGGCAGAGGGCGGCACGTCGGGAGCTGTGACATCCTGACCGTGGCAACTTGGCGTACGGATGCCCAGTCCTCTGCGGGTCGCCTACATCTGTGTGCGTCTTGCATGAGCTCCAGCAAGTCAGTGCTTGAGAAGTAGCTGTCCAGAGAGCCAATACCTGCCTGGGCAGTTAGCAAGGTAGCGGGACAGGCAGGATCGCGGAGAGCCACTGTCACTCACGGACGAGGGAGGGTCCTTGGTGGGGGCCCATGAGGGGCTCACAGCAGCATCTTTGCTTGGCACTAGGCCGGGGCTCGGGGTGACCACTGGGGATGTCTGAGCCCTTCTGGTCTTGCTCTGTCCTGTCCTGATGAGGGTAGGTGGCCTCCTGTGACCTCTCCTCAGTTCCCTCTCCCAGGTGACCTTGGTCACCTGTGTCTGCTTTGGGGGGAAGCATAGACCGAAACTCTCGGCTCTGTGCACACGCGCATCTCCTGGCAAGTCACACCAGGCAGGTGCAAGACGGGACTGGCAGGCGGTGAGCCTGCTGGAGGTGAGCCCCGTGGGACATGCGGTGGCGGGGGGGGGGCGGCTGTGGGGGGGCTTCCCCTCAGCCTCCTCGCGGTGGCTGCCGATGTCTTCCTGTGCCCATGCCGTGGGGTCTGCGGGGAGAAGAGAATGGACGTGGAGCTCCCACCAAGCCCCCTGCCCGCCTCCGCGGACCAGGACAAAGCATGTCTTTGGCGGGCGACGCCTGCACATCCTCCTGCCCTGGCTTGTCCCTCTGAGGCCGCCCCTCTGCCATCCTGGATAGATGGCCTGGGGACCCCCAGAGGACACACCCGTGGAGGCCCCAGGCCGCTGAGATCCTGAGATCTGATTGGACTCCAGGTGGGGCCCACGCCCGCCCAGGACCTGACCTGCAGCCCAGCGGCTGGAAGGGCCCGAGGGGCCCGGAGGGTCGGCTTCGCCTCTGCCCCTGCCTGGAGGCCCCACACCCAGGCGCGGACTGTGGGAAGGGGCTGTGCGGTCTCACTGTGCCTCAGCAGAGTGCACCGGGGAGGACCGCCGGCTGCTGTCATCGCCATGGCAACACAGCCATCGATTTTTCTCTTGCCCTGCCCCTCCCCCCCACCAACTGTTTTCTTCCTCTTTTGTGAGCAGGAGAAGAACCCGCTTCTCCCAGGGAGGAGCTGGTGGCTTCGAGGCCGGCGGAGAGGGTGGTGTTGGCCACGGATCCGGGGGTGGGGGTGGGCCGGGTCCCCGCGGTGCTGTACGAACTCCACGTCCCATCGCGGTGGCCTCACAGCGCAGCCCCCTCAGGCCCGCCGCTGTCTGTCCTCTCCATACCAGAGCTCTATATTTGTGTCTTGTTCGCGCATATGCTAATTAGCTCTCGGAGCTGCCTTCCGCTCGGGAAGCCCCCAGAATAATTGAGCATTATGGATATTTGCTTCAGAAGGCTCCAGAAGGTGGTGTGTGTTCCCTGCCGAGTGTGAGCAGCTGACCCCTTGGCTCGGAGCCCTCCTGAAATGACATACCAGAGACATGAGCTTTTGGTGTCCTTGGTGGGCACTCGAGACCGCAGGGAAGACCGTGGTCTCCGAGTAGTGACAGTGTGTCCCTCCACCGGGTCCGTGCAGCTCTGGGCAGACCAGGCTGGAGGCGGAGTCACCGGACGGAGGTCACGCTCCTCGCCAGTACCCTCTGGCACCCTGTGGGGCTCTGAGGACTCTTCTGGCACGTGGCTGTCCCAGCGGGAGGCAGAGACGGTCAGCAGACCCCCCTCCCCGCCCCAGCGGGGCGCACACACCATCCCATGGCCACAGAGTCGTAGCTGCTTCGGTCCCAGCTCTGCTTCTTGGGGGCTGGTGGCGGGGCCCAGGCGGGGTTGGGGTCCCGGCGGGCCTATGGCTGCCGCGGCCCTTGCTCCCCAGACTCTGCATCTCAGCCCGGGAGAGCCCAGCCGGATCCCAGGATTCCCCGGGGCCTGACCGATGAACAACACACCCTTGTCCCGGGGGCTCCTGCGGGTGGGCTCACCGGGCTCCACGCCCTCTGCCCTCCCTGGCCTCAGGCTCCCCAAGTGAGGCCCCCTCAGCGGCCCTGGCCTGGCCAGACGCTCTAGATGAGAGCAGCTCTCTCTAATCATGCTTCGTGGCCCCTAGGTTCCTGGGGTCCATCGTGCTTCCCCCGCACCCTGTGGTGGTCCGTGTGGCCTCAGTGCCAAGAAGCACAAGCCTCCGCAGTGTGGTGGCCCACCGGGGCCCTGGGGGGCTTTGGCCTTCAAGAGCAGCGCCTGCAGCCCAGGGCCCTTCCTGCGTCTGCCATGGGGTCACATCTGACTCTGCTGGGGCATGGCTGCCCCATGGGAGGGAGGCATATGGCCGGTTGGGGTGGGGGGCTTGGCGGGTGGCCCATGTCTCTTCCCAGGCCTTCCGTGCCAGCCCCCGGTGCCCTGGGAGGGGGTAGCAGGTATGTGCAGGGCCCTCCCCCAGAACCAGTCCCGGCTTGTCCTGGGGGCCTATCTGTGCTGAGAGAGGCTCGACTGTCCCCTGACTACAGGCTAGCAGGTTATGGGATTCAACTAGAGGGTTTGTGGCAGCCCGAGGGAGACCCTCAGATGAGATGCGGCGTGACTCGGGTCCCAGGCCTCACATTTGCGGGTCCCGTGCCTCTGGACGCCCCTCCTGGGAGCTGAGTGCCCGCTGGGAGCCCTCGTGGTCTGAGAATGCTGGTCTTCCTGAGGGCTGGTGGGCCAGGCACCTGGCCTTGTCACTCCCCACCCATTTGTAGCACTCCTGAAGATCCCCCCTTCCTTGTGGCATCGGCTCCCCCGGGCTCCCCACACCCCGGGCCCAGCCCCTCTCGTCTGCAGGGCCCTATGCTGTTGTGACAGCCAGAGTCAGACACGCGGGTGACTTCCTGCCGTGGGAAGGAGACAGGCTGGCGGGCGTGCCAAGGAAGACCCCTCCGGGCCCTGACTTGGCCACTGGGGATGAGGGGTGCCGGGAGCAGGAGGGAAGAGGCCGCCCGTGGTACCTGCCCGTGGCCCACACGTGTCTAGTGGCCCAGCCACGGGCACCGGCCTGGCCCCGCGGGGACTGAACGCCGGCCCCCCGCGGGGTCTTCCCCCCCCTCTTGCCTGTTCCCTAAGTGCTTCAAGCACCGTCGTCCGGGTGTGCATGGAGGGTCCCGTGCTATCACTGTCGCTGTTGGTCGCAGAGGCCAGCGTGTCCCTGGTCCTGTCCCTGGGGCAAGGCCTGTGCCGAACCATGGTGGCAATGCGGGCGTGCGCCACGGTATCCGTGCACGACAGAATGTTCCGCGGCCATGAGAAAGGTGAAGTCCAGCCGTTTGCGACAAAGGGGGCAGAGCTGGAGGGTGTCGTGCTGAGCGAGTCGTGTCCGTCCGAGAAGGTGCCCCGTGCTCTCGCTCACGTGGAATTTAGGAAACAAACGAGCAAAGGAGAAAAAGAGACAAGTTGAGAAACAGACTCTCCACGGAGAGCTCGCTGACCGTTACAGCGGGGAGGTGGGGGGCAGGTGACGGGGACTCGGAGGCCGCTTGTCCGGACGGCCCCGGCTCACGTCTGCAAGTGCTGAGTCACTGCTTCGTACATGTGAGACTGATCTTACCCTGGACCTCAGCTAACCAGAACGAAAAGAAAGAAACTGCCCTCCTCGGCCGCCGCCACGCGGAGTCCCCACTTCTCTGTTTCTTGGATCCGTCGGGTTTTACGGCACCCGTCCTTGTGGGGGTGATGCCCTTGTGGGGGTGATGCTCGGGGACCCTCCAGCGGGCACGCACAGCCCTGGCCTCCGGCGGCCGCTCCTCCACACAAAGCTGCTCACCTGCCCGGTGGGGTCCGCTCAGGCCTCGGGCCCCCTTTGTTAGAGCTGTCCCCAAGCTGGTGTCCTCAGGCCTGCGTGGCGCTGGCAAAAACGGGTCCTTGTTTAAGCCTCCACGGGGCGTTTCCTCACACCCTGCTGACAAGCCATCCTCACGTCTTGGGGGTCAGGCACCTGCAGAGTGGCTCTGGGGGGCTCTCAGGACGACGCTGGCCCTGTCCTGCTGTCGTGGGTACACACGGAACACCGTCTAGACTCCAGCCCCACGCCCCCCGCACCCGTGTTTTCGCCAGTCTGCCAGATTCCCGCTCCCTCTCCACTTCTGGTCCTTTGAGGGTTTTAAGAACACGTCGTATCTTCTGCAAAAAAAAAAAAAAAAATTAAGAAAGAAAAAAAGAAAAAGCTATTTTTTTTGAATCTTCACAAATGTCGGTGTCGTGAAGGCGTGGGAGGGCCGTGTAGATCCAGACGAAGACCCCAGCGCCCAGGGAGCCCGGCACGAGTCCCAGCACCACCCTGCACGTTCCCGGGCGCCTGCCTGTGAGCCATGCAGGCCCAGCAGCGCCAGTGCTTGAAGCCGCGTTCAGATGGACAGAACGCAGAGTTCCTAACGGAGAGAAACGCGAGGGGCCTGCCGTCCTGGCTGGGGAGGGGCCCACGGGCGGCTGCCGGCCTTCCAGGTCTGCTGCGGGGAGGGGTCTGCCTTCCTCGTGGGCGCGGCAGGCCCACGTCTCAGAGCGCGCAGGCTGGCACGCTGCAGCCACGTCCCCCGGGTTCAGGTTCAGCAGGACGCGCATGTGCACACAGAAGAGCTGGACACTACAGCAGATTCGGCGAAACACTGAGGCCCAGGGGACCTGGGAGGGTGTTTGTTATTCTTACGACCTCGGGATGGTGGGGAGGGTCGGGCCGGGAGGAGAGTGTGTGCTCCAGGCCACCGGGAAGAGCAGACGCACTTGAAGCCATGGCTTGCGGCCCTCTTGGTGGCCCGGCAGTTTGCACTGTGCTTACCCAGGGCCACCAGTGGGAACATCTGGGTGTGGGACTGTGAAATGGGCCTCAGATGTGCCCTCAGGCCTTCCTGAAGCCCACACGGGCATCCAGGAGCCAGCCAGCCGCAGGGGTGGGGGCCGCCTCGCGCCTCTGGTTCCAACGGGCGGCGAGGCTGCGCCGGTGCTGGTCTTGGGTTCGGAGAAGCTGCCAGGCAGTCAGTTCTCCTGCGGCCGGCCGTTCACTGTGCTGTGGCCTCCGGGCCCCGTGGTGGCCACCAGGACCCTGGGACCCACAAGGCTGCGTCCCTGTCCACTGCCAGCCCCACAGACTTTCGTGGCCTTCTCCGAGCACCCTGAGCGGCCCCGCTGTCGGCAGCCTTCCTTCCCAGATCTGCAGGGCCCGTCGTCTGCATCTGCATATCCCAGGAGAGTGCCGGGGCGCCACGAGGAAAGCCTCTGGTCACCGTGTCCCCTGAGCAGCACCTGGCACAGAGCAGTTGCTCACTGAATGGCCGGGGATGCCTGACCGCAGAGGACCGCAGGCACCCGGCCTGTGAGCCAGTCACCATCGCCTGTGGCCGGTTCACGAGCAGACACCGGCCGGAGCCCTGCAGACTCTGTAACGTTCAAAAATTGGGTATGTGTACTTGTTTCTAGTTTCCTGGAATCTTTTCTTCTTTTTCCAAAGAGCTCAGTTTGGGCAAACACGGGAAGGTTTTCCTGGTTCTAAGCTACATCGCCTGTGTGGTCCTGCGACGCTGCACACACGGGGAGCAGCTCGCCGCGTCCCGCTCTGGGATCCCCAGCAGCCCACCCTCCACGCTGTCCTTGTCGTGGTTCCCAAAACACCCCGGGATGCGTGGCCGATGCTTCTGTGCACCTGCTCCCAGGACACGGCAGTGCCGGCGGGCACTGTCCTGTCCGCGGTTCCGTTCTTGCCCCAAGTGGGACCCCCCTCTCGGCTCTCCAGGGCCCCCCGGGGAGCCTCGGGCCTGCCCGGCTCTCCTGCGCGGCGTGGGCCCCCTTCCCGTCCCGCGGGTGCGGCCAGGCTCCGCGTTCCCGTGTCGCCCACGCTCCTCCGTGCGGCGGGCCCCTTGTTTCTGCCTTTTTCTCTCCTCAGTGCGAACCTTCGGTCCCCAGGGGCGCAGCAGCTCCTGACCCTGTGGGGCCCGCCGGGGCCCTCTCTGCTTGCCCGGCTCCGAGGTTCCTGCCGGGACCAGTGTGAGTTTTTGAGGGTCGGCGGGGAATTTGTGTGTAGTGGAGTAGAATCCGTGAAAGCAGCATCACCGACCCCCGGTGCCGCCTCCTGCTGGGATCCCAGGGTTTGGCAGAAGCGCCTGCTCTCCCGCGAGGACCGCCCCCACCCTCCCATGGGTGGCTGCCTGGCCCCCAGCCCCTCCTCCGCAGCACGGGGATGTGTCCAGATGCTCAGGCTCCAGGTGGGTCCTGACCATCCGGCCGTTGTCCTGTGTTAGCCCCGAGAGCCAGCACCGGCGGAAGCGCGGCCGGGCGCTCCTCTGCCTTCACGCCCCACAGGGGGCTGTGCTGAGGGGAGCCGCTCGCCGCTCGTCTGTGAGCAAGTGTAGCGTGTGTGCCTGAGCGTGCGCACGTGTGCCTGTGTGTGTACATGTATGTGTGTGCGCAAGTGTTTCCGTTTGTGTGCACGCATGTGCACGTGCCTGAGCGTGTGTGCGTGCATGTGTGAGTGTGTTTCTGTGTGTGCGTGTGTGTGTGCGTGCCTGAGCATGTACATGTGCACGTATGTGTGGAGGCACCTTTGCGTGTGTGTGTGTACCCACGTGCGTGTGTCTTGTGCGTGCATGGATGCGCACGTGCGTGTGCTGGCTGCCCGGCCCCTGCTGCTCCTGGGGGACGGGCATGGCCGTGTGTGCGCCGGAGAGGACCGAGGCTCCGGAGAGCGCCCGGCACGTTAAATCTCCAGGCTGCGGGGCCAGTGGCGGGGGTGGCTCGCCGCTGACCTGGTTGCAGGACGGGCAGGGTCAGTAGCTGGCGGGAGGGTCGGCGAGGACGCAGGGCGGCTCTTCTCTTGTCCGCCGGCCTTCGGCTCTTCTCCCACACACCGTCCTCCGCACCTGTGTGCTGTTGGGCCTGCGGGTCCCCCCGGCTCCGACAGGGCCACCAGGCCTCGGGGTTTGCTGACTCACTAGCCCCGGGTGTGGCAGGACTGCCCTCCCAGCGCCCGCTGCGCCCTGGGTGCGGGCACCTGCCGCTCTGTGGAGCGCCGGCGCTTCCTGCAGGTGGTGTTTCCGGGGCAGAGTCGCCCGGCCCTCTGCTGTTTGCTCCGGCAGCAGCAGCGCCGCGCTGGGGCTGCCACCTCAGACCCGGTTTTTCAAGTTTACGGCCCGCCAGAGCTGTGAACCCAGGACGTGGATGCCCCCGGGCCCATGCGTCTGCGCTCAGAGGAGGCCGGGACACAGCCTGCGGTCTCCTTCCCGGGAGGCGGTCCCCACTCCGTGCTGTCCCTCATGTGGGGGAGATGGGACGGAGAGAGTCACGGAACCCAGAAATCAGACACAGCCCCAGCCGGCTCACTGGTGCTCAGGACCGTCCGGGCCTTCGGGACCCGGAAAGCACCGCGGAGGAGGCGACGAGTGACCGCTAGTGCGGACGCCGGGGCTCTCCGTGTCTCTCGGGGAGTGTCGTGTGGGGCATGGCTCTCCCCTTGCCCCCTGCAGCCAGCTCAGGGCGCCCAGCTGCACCCCCAGGGGTCCAGTGCCTGCTGGGGCTGGCTCCCCTCCTCCCAGCACCCCGCGCGTTTCGTGAGCATATGGCTTCTAGCAGCTGCTTGTGAAACGCAGTTTAAAAATTGACTGTGTGGGCTGGTTGTGCAGCCGTGGGTTTGCAGCTCAGAGCTGAGTGTGCGCACGGGCTGTGTGACCGACGGCACAGCCGCGGGCTGGCGGGGGAGCTGGGCCCGTCGGTGCAGGCAGCGGCGGGGGACACGCCGGGTGCTTCTGACGCATCGGCCACCGGGGGTGCAGTGGCCACTTTCTGGACGTGAGGAATTGCTCTGCTGAAGCGATGGCTCTTCCGCGGGGTTCTTAGCGTTCCTCAGGCACCCTCCCTGAGCCAGTCGCGCCAGACTTTTCAGGAAATACGTGTTTATTCGTTGGATCCTGTTGTTGACTTAACTGTGTCGGGGCCCGAAGCATGGCCGATGCCGTGGGAGTCGCCCCCGCGGGGAGACTGTGCTGGGCCACAGCCTGTTCCGTGTCTTACTCCCGGACTTGATGGCGCTCACGAGGGCTGGGGGGGCAGAGGATGGGTGTGAGGGCCGCATTCTGGGCTGTTCCCCAGGCTGGCCAGACCTCGTGCCATGTGGGCGCTGTGCCCCTTTGGCCTCGGCTTAACCAATTCCCAGATGCCCGCAGGTAGAGGGCCAGAAGGTGGGTCCAGGGCCCTCAACACAGCAAGTCCCCCGTACCACAAACAAGACCCCAGATGTTTTCCCCACCTTAGAGTGGTGAGTGTGTGTCCTGGGAAAGTTTCAGAAGGCCAAAAGCGTAGAGAGGCAGAATCAAGCTGATGCTGCCCTCTTGGGTCTTAGATTCTGGACATTCAGGGCTTGGACCTGTGGGTCGGGGCCTGCTGTGGGCAGCTACTACAGCTGTAGTCCAGCTACCCGGGACGCATCCCCACCGCACACACCAGACTGGGGCTCTGTCGCAGGCAGGGTGACAGCGGCCTGGCCTCGTCCCCAGGAACCCCTGGCCAGTGGCCACTCGCTCCTCTTGTCTCAGTGGCTTCCCTTCCGCCAAGGCCAGCGATCGGGCCCCTCCTGTCACCTCGTGTCCCCGTCCCTCTTGGGCTCTTCGCTCACACATCAAGGCCCCGGAGTCGGGATCGAGTAGGAGGAGGGACGAGGCCAGGCCAGCCCAGGGGAGGCGCGACCTCTCCTGCAGGGCTGGTCTGCTCACGTTCCCTCAGCCGCACACGGTTGACCGCTGACCACGTGTGCTGGTGCTCTGACCTGAGCACAGGAAGCCATGGCAGAGGCAGGGCATTCTTCCCAGGGCCGTCCGTGCTTGCCCTGCCCCGTCTTGCGGTGCCGTCAGGCCCAAGGGAGGCCCACACTGGGAGCAGGACCGGAGCGGCTTCCCAGAGCACAGGGCGCCGACGGGCGTTCCCCAGCTCCGGCCCTGGCGTCTGGGGTGGCCCGTGCCATAGGCTCCACGACCGCATTGGGTGGTCTGTGCACAGCTCCTGGCGGCTGCCCCTGCTCGTGCGCGTGTCCGTTCCTCAGCCCCCTCCAGGCGTGTCGGGCCTGGAGCTGCCGGTGTCCGTGGGGCACGTGCTCACACACGCTCACACCCCCTCACATCCCCACACACTCACACTCTGTGGCCAGGGCACTGGCCCTTCCCTGGAGCAGGGGTGCCTCCCCTCCATCCCAGGCCTGCCCGCAGGCCAGGCCCTGGGGGTCTGTACTTACCCGAGCAGCAGGCCTGAGGGTGTCTTTGCAGCAGTTGGGCTGAAGGCCGGCTGAGGAGGCACATGTCAGCCGCACACCGTCTGCGGCGTGACACCGGGTCCCAACCGCCCAGGGAGTCGGCTCCTTAGGACGTGTGGAGTCCCCTCCCCCGTCCCCCGACCCTGACAGAAATCTGTGCATCTCTCTGGGGCAGAGCAGATGTCTGGGGACACATCCGGGGCACTGAGGTTCGAACAGCAGAGCTCGGGGCCCTGCAGGGGAGTCTGGCGGACCCCGAGGCTGTGCTGATTGACAGGTCTGTCTGTACAGCTCCTAGTCACAGCCGGGGCTCAGTGTGCCCCGTGGACGTCGCAGAACAGCCAGTGACCAGGAGAAGCAGACCTCCCCAGAGCCCAGTGGTGCTTTTGGGAGGGAAAGTGACCCTGGGGGACCCTCTGTGCAGCTAGAGGCCACACCACCCGGTCAGGGTGCAGGGCTGTGGGCCTTCGTCTCCATCTCCGGGTGGCCTTGCTGAGATAACCCTTGCGGCTGCCCCCCAAAACGGTCTGTGGGTCAGGGAGCCCAGGCATGAGCGGAAGGTGTGATCAGAGAGGGCAAGCTGGTGTGGGCAGCACCGCAGGCGCGGGGCTCAGCAGGGGTGAGCGCCCTCGGGGACAGAGTGGCCCCCGTTCCACAGTGTCATGGCACACGGACAGCATGAGCTCTGCGTGGCGCCAAGCAAGTGACGTCCCGCTGCCCGTTCCGGCTGTTCCTTCTGCGCGCGAGGAAATAGAGCCGTTTGCCCGGGGGCGGGGGGTCCTTCACACCAGCACGGTGGGGCAGCTGGGCAGCCCTGAGGGTTTCCAGGGCTGGGGGCCCTTGTGCAGCCTCTGGCCTAGAGCTGCTGTTCCGTGGGCCCTGACTTGGGGGTGAGCATGCTGATGTCGTGGGCTGTGTGGCGACCTCCCCTCCGTGGCCGCAGCTGGAAGTGCTGCGCACCTGTTGGTCCTAGCGGCCACACTTCACGGTAGCAGCTGAGTGGAACCTTCCGGAGCTTTGGGAGGAGGAAGACCGAGGCTGAGCCCTCCCCCGTCCCTGCTTCGGGAAATGTGTGCAGAGCTGGACGGCGCGCTCCCTTTGTCCCCAGAGCCCCTCGGCGAGGCCCCTGGCGCTGCAGCCCTCAGGTGCCTCCTCAGGCCCCTCGCCTCTGGGGCCTGCAGCCAGGTCTTGCCTTCACCCCACGTAACCCACGTGTGCAGCACGGGCGGCAAGTGTGTTGGGTCCCAGTGCCACCTGGGCCCAGAGTGGGGGGGACGGCGGTTGTTGGCAGCTACACACGGGAGCAGGACGCAGGGTAAGAGGTGCGTGTGTTCACAGGCTTGCTCATGGGCTTGAGATGTGCAAACGTCGTGAACCTCAGCTGCTACTCCGCCACCCCGAAGTCACCCAGTGGCATCCCTTGTTATTCTAGAATCTTCTGTCTCGTCACCAGGAGAAACAGCGCCCTCTGCCCTGCCTCTGGTCACCCACAGCTCAGGCCCCAGCACTGGCCCACCTGCTCCCTGCTCCCCGGCCACGGGCAGCTGGAGGGACCGTAGCGCAGCGTCCTGACCCTTTCTCTCTCTCCTCTCTTCCACGCGGCCTTTCCAGGAGACGTTCTCTTTCAGATGGCCGAAGTGCACAGGCAGATTCAGAATCAGTTGGAAGAGATGGTGAGGCCTGTGGGAAGGAGGGGGCAACCATAGGGGCAGGTCGGGCGGAGGGGAGGGAGAGGCAGGTGCGTGCTCTGTTCCCGTGTCCGTTTGGGAACCTGGTATCGCCGTGTGGCTGCGCTCAGAAAGACGGGCACAAATCCCAGGCTCGGGACGGCAGTCACACAGTGGGGAGCTGATCCACGGTGGGGCCAAGGACATCCAGGAGGGCCTGAGAGGAAAGGCCACGCAGGGTCTCAGTGTCAGCTGGCCGCAGGGGTCCGGCAGCGACACGGGGGCAGGCCTGGGAGCACACGCTTGCCCAGAGTCCAGGCCCGGCCGTGACCCAGCAGGTCTAGAGCGAGGGGTCATATGGGCCCCTCCTAGTCTGCCCGTGTCAGCTTGAGAAACTCTTCCCCGCTGAAGAGAAGGGGGCGACGGGGGAGCTGCTCCTGTGTCCGCCCTGGGAAGCCGAACCCCCGGGGCTGTCCAAGGCCAGGATGGCCTGACTCCGGGTTCCTGTCCCACGCTGGTGCTTGGAGCCTCCCAGCTCCCCAGGCCCCAAGCCTCTGTGCAGGGTCATGGGCTCAGGGATCCGACGGGCCCCTTGCCCCTCAGGGTGGCCCACGTCCGGGGCGTGGCGGTGACCGTCTGCCTCTCCTGGGAGCCTCCCCCAACCCCACCCCGCCCGTCCCGGCCTGTGTCGTGCTCACGGCCCTTACATGTTCTGTGTCCAGCTGAAGTCTTTCCACAATGAGCTGCTCACGCAGCTGGAGCAGAAGGTGGAGCTGGACGCCCGGTACCTGAGCGTAAGTACCGCCCCCGTCGGGCCACTGCGCCACTCCCCTCGCCCCCGCGTCTCCCGGGTGGGCAGCTCACTGCCAGCCTCCCCGCAGGCTCCCCGCAGCCCTGCCCGTGCCAGCCGGTCTGGGACAGAGCGCCGCGTGTGGGGGAAGCCGGCGTGTCCGACGCCCCACACGCACAGCTCCCGCGCCCCCACAGCTCGCCGCTGTCCGTGGCGGGGACAGCACAGCCCTGTCCCTGCCCCTTGGAGAGCCTGCACAGACTCCGCGTCTGACCTGGGGGCCTTGGGGTCCTGTCCCTGTGCCGTTGCCTCTCCCCAGGGCCAGAGGGGCCCAAGGTGCCGCACTCTGCGGGGCGTGTGGCCTGAGTTCCCAGGAGGCGCCCCGGCTGGGGGCGGCGTGGGAGGGCGAGGCCTGGGCGGGCTCTGCCCTCCCGCCGTGGCTTTGCCGGCGCCTGCAGGCCGGGCTGCCGCTGGGCAGGAGCGGGCAGGGCGGTCGGCTCAGCAGTCACTGTGTGGTCTTTGCCCTGCAGGCTGCGCTGAAGAAGTACCAGACGGAACAGAGGAGCAAGGGCGACGCACTGGACAAGTGCCAAGCCGAGCTGAAGAAGCTGCGGAAGAAGAGCCAGGGCAGCAAGAACCCGCAGAAGTACTCGGACAAGGAGCTGCAGGTAGGACTCGCCCCGGTGGGCGCCCTTGAGGCCGCAGCATTGAGGCAGTGCTCCCCTCGGCGCCCTCTGCGTGGGGCTGAGCAGAGCTGGGCTCTGTGCTCCTGGCGCACTTGGGGCAGCAAGTACCTCCCGTCCTGGAGCCGGTGGGGGGCGGCGTGGGCCTGCGGCGCCCTGGGCCTGCTCTCGGAGCCGTGGTGAGGCCCCGCAAGGCGTGCTGCCAAAGGGGCAAGAACCTCAAGGACATCTTCCCGCTCTGTACCTCTGGGTTCTGCCTCTGAGAAAGACATCAGACTGTTCCTCTAATCAATTCCTGCGTACCCACCGCTAGGACCGGGCCCGGAGCCTCTGTGGGCAGATGCTGGCCGGTCAAGTGTCCCAGCCGCCCCATTGAAGAGGCAGGAGGCAGATGGCACAGGAGGCCGTGGAGGGGCCCACCCCGGTGGGACTGCCCTCGCCGTGGTGCCCAGCCTCACGGGCACCATGTGCGGAGCAGGCCAGGGATTGAGGACAGCGTGGCCCTGATACACCTGATGTACTGGAAGCCTCGGCCAGCTGACACAGATCCGGCCCAGAGTGCCCACTGCCTGAGGCCACGGAACTCAGATAAGAAGGAAAGAGAAAACAGGATTCTGGTTGTTTCCAAAGGAAACACCAAGAAAACCTCTGCCCAGTTCCTTAGCTGCTTCAGGGTGTGCGGGGAGCCCCTAGGGTCAGGCATAGGCATTAACCTCTACCTCCTGGGCCCACCCTCTGTGCCGGCTGTCAGGTTGGCAAGCCTGGAGGTGCACCGTGCACCCCTGTTCTCAGCCCATGTGTGTGCATCTGCCTCTGAGTGCCTCGGTGCACCCGTGAGGTTGCTGGTGCCTGTGGAGCCCGTGCCCTGCATCCTCCCCAAACGTGGTGTGGGTAAGCGGGCCCACTGGGTGGGGCGCATGGACCTGGCAGCAGTAGAGGTGACCGTGTCCCCCCGCCACCCTGCGTACAGAGCCCCACAGCCTGGGGAGGGGAGCAGAGCTGCCTGCCGTCCCCCTGCACTTTTCCTGTGCCGGACGGGCGGACTTGCCCCAGATTCTTGCCACCGTTGTGTCCAGGGACTGCCCCTGATATGGCATCACCCTGGAGGCCTGTGTCCCTGGCACTGTCCGCAGAGGCATTTGCAGGCACAGCTGGCTCTGGGAGAGGCCCCGAGGCTGGGGTGGGGGAAGCCACGCTTCCCTGGGCCTCTCCGTTTTGCTCCCCGCCCCCACCATGTCTTTTGCAGTGTTTCTCCCTAAAAATCTCAGTCGTGAACAGTGCCCCCGTCTCCTGGAGGCCAGGAACCCCTCGGTGCAGGCATGTTTGCACCAGGGCTCCCTCGCAGGGGTGCCGGGGACACCGAGGCTGGCACGTCCAGGGTTCCGCCGCCAGCCGGGAGGGGCTGGGAGCTTGTGCGCCCCTCTGGAGGCACTCGTTTCTTTGCTTGGCATCAGGTTTGAGATCCGGTTCACGTGTCATGGAAGGGACAGTGGGTGATTTTGAGTGTGGCCATCTGTATGGTGTGCCGCTGTCCCCACGCACCAGAGAGGACACCCCTGCCGACACCCCCCCACCCCCCAGGCAGACCCCGCCTCCTGTCTGTGCGCGCTGCGGCTGGGCTGGGCGTCGTGTGTGACCGAGTCCCCGCAGGGGCCCCTGCCGCTTGGTTCCCAGGGTTCATCCGCACGGTCTATGCTGGTGCTCCCTTCCTTTAACGGCCGTAGACATGGAGGCTGTCCTGAGTGGGCCCGGGTCCTGGATGGGCCGGGCAGCTCTGCCAGGGGCCGCTAGAGGGTGGAAGTCACGGAGGTCGTCTGCCCCGGGGTGGGGTCTGGCGGGAGGATGGCTGGGCTGGGTGGAAGCCTCGACGGGGTTCACTCCAGCTGCACAGCGGGGCCTGAGACCTGCTTTCTTAGAGTTGGGAGACTCGGCGGCCCTGGCCTCCTGGGGCTCATTCTCAGAGACACGCAATTGACCGTCTTCCCCACTTCGAAGGGTCACCCCCGACCAAGCCCCACCACACCTCCAGCATGGCCCGGTCTCACCCCTCCTCCTCCCTGTGCTCCTGCTGGGCACGGGACCTCATCCCCCCGCTGTGCGGCTTACGGACGCCTCACGCCAGCTCTGCTCCCCTTGGCCTGCTGTGAGGCGCCGACAGTTGGGTCTGGATTTGCACTCCGGCTCTGCCCCCTCCGAGGGTTGTGGTCCCAGCAGGCTCCCGGCGCTCCTTGGCCCGCTTCTGTCCTCCTGTGCTGACGCTGACCAGGGGTCTCCGTCCCTCTCCCGTGCACCTGCTCCAACTCCTCTCTCCGGGCCACCCTTCCGTCTCCTGCTTCGCCAAACCCAGCTTCCTTCTCCGTTGGACCCAGAACTACCCAGCGGTTTTACTGTGATTGTGCCCACGGCATCTAACTCCTTGCAGGGAGGGCTGGGTTCTGTGCTGCAGGTGCGTCCCATGGGGTGCCCGGCCCGGGGTGGCCACGCAGTGACCGCCAGCTTGTGCTCAGTGATTTTGGTATCCTTTCTTGAAGGCAGAAGCAAAGGGACTGTGGAAGCAGTGGAGCTTTGAGAAGCTGGTGGGGACGTCCTCAGAGCCCCGAGCTGGCGGGAGACACGCTGGCTGTCTGGCTGGGGTCGGTGTTGCCGACCCGCCCGGTGGCCTTGCCGTGGTGCCCGCCCACCCTGGCACCTGCCGGTCCCAGGGCACGTGGGGCTACTGGTGCTGGTGGTGGGAGGCCCTGCAGAGCCCGCCGGCTGGGGCCAGCCTCCCTCCCCACTGCTCCCTGGGGCAGGTGCACTGAGCCCGCCAGGAGTGGGGCTGAGGTCCTGGCAGTCCCTGGAAAGGGCCTGTCGGAGACCCTTGCGGGGGGAAGGGTGAGGCCCTCCTCTCGCTGGCTCCTTCTCAGTGTTCGGAAGCACCGGCCCCAGCTCTCCCGGAGTGCCACCGGCCATCCCCACGGCTGCACACCGCGTGGGATCTGAGTTCTTCATTCCTGCGCTTCCTGTGCGCAGGCTGCAGGGGCTTCAGCTTTGTCCCCAGCCCTGAGGAAGAGCAGGAGAGGCCGGGGGTGTGCCGGGGCGGGGGGTGGGCTTCTGGCCTGTGTGGGCTGCTGGGGCCATGCTCTCAGGCTGACGCGGAGGAGAGTAATGACCCCAGAGAGGGGAGTCGCCTGGGCTCCAAGCACAGCGGACGGCCTGCCCCCTCCACTCCTGGGGGCTCTCCTCCCTGGCAGGCCCCTCCTGGGGCGGGGGGGCTGTGTGTGCAGGTGGAGGCAGGTCCCCCCGCCCATGACTCACACGGCGGCCCCTCCCGGGGAACCTCAGGCTGCAGCAGAGCCGCTGCCCTGATGTCTTTCTCTGGCTGGGCAGCTGGCGGGTGGCATGCCCAGACCGCGCGAGCTCGCGCGCTGGCTTTCTCAGGGCTGGGCATCGTGGCCGGGGGTCCGGAGTGCAGGCCCAGGCGTGGGTTTGCTCGGTGCTGCAGAGAGGTGGGTGGGCTTTCGTGAGATTCGACTGCTGGGGTCCCCTGTGTGTCTGCCAGAGCCTCCAGCCCACGTGTCCTTCGTCCTGGACTTGAGCTGCATGTGCACGGAGCACTGGGCAGGGAGAGTGAGAGGGCTGCCCGCCAGGCAGGGGCCATTGCTTGGGGCTCCTCAGGCAGCCTCGTCCCCTCTGGAGCGGCCGACTGGCCACAGGCCCTTACACACCCTGGCCTCCTTCTCCCGTGAAGCCTCGGAGTCGGGTGGCCAGTGGCCAGGCCATGCCAGAGCAGGGGGCCCTGCCCATGGAGTGGAGCTCTTTGGGGTGGAGGGAGGTGAAGTTGATCAGACCCGTCCCCCAGAGGGCAGGAGATGGAGAGCGTTCGTCTGTCCGTCTGGGGTGGGCTCCCTGTGAACGGGACTGGGTCAGAGCTGGCTGTTCTCAAGAACGGCTGGTAATTGAAACTGTGTTTTGGGATTTCCGCGAGGAGGACTGATTCTGATTGTAGGTCAGGGAACAGGTGCTCAGAGACATTTGGGGCACTAACTAGGACAAGGGTTGCGTCTGGAAGTAGGGAAGGCACCACGTGCTGTCCCCACAGCCAAGGCCACTCTCCAGACCCCCACCTCTGCACCCATGGAAGTGCCTGTCCGTGCGGAGGGCGCTGTGGGGCATGTGGTCAGGGGAGGACGGGCTGTGTGTCTAGTGGGGTACGGTGGAGCCTCGTTTGGTGACCCTGTCCCTTTGGCCCTTGGTGTCTCTGCCAAACCTCTGTCCCCTCCCCCAGGCACAGGAGTGTGAGCGTTACACCGTGGCCTATTAGGGTTCTGTTAGGGTTAGGTCCTGTTAGGGTTCTCAAAGCTTCTGGGTATTCTGAAGGGCAGCCAGTCCTGCTGGGCAGCTGGTGGTTCCAGGGCTTCTGGTCCTAGGTATGGAAGTAGCATATCTTCCCCTCGCCAAATCCTGTAGGGCCTGGGTGACAACATCGCCTGCTTTTTTTTTTTTTTTTTTTTCCTAAGATTTTTTATTTATTTATTTGCCAGATAGATCACAAGTAGGCAGAGAGGCAGGCAGAGAGAGAGGAGGAAGCAGGCTCCCCACTGAGCAGACAGCCCGATGTGGGGCTTGATCTCAGGACCCTGGGATCATGACCCGAGCCGAAGGCAGAGGCTTAACCCACTGAGCCCCCCAGGCGCCCCTTAACATTGTCTGCTTTTGTTTGTCCCCAGCCCTGGCCCAGCTCTGACTAGAATAGGATGGAGCATAGGCAGTAGACCTCAGTCTCCCAAGAGGGGGTCATGACTGATAGAAAATCCGGGATGCATCTTGGGTGTGCAGTGCGCTGGGGTCACGGGGAAGCAGTGTGTCCCTCCCAACCTCTGTGAGGGGTCCGTGCACTGAGGGAGGGGCTACCAAGACCCCAGAGGCAGAGGGGAGTGCTCAGGAAGAAGAAATGAGACAGAGGAGTGGACCCGTGTCCAGAGTGACCCAGGCCGTGTGGACCCAGCCTGCTGGCCCGAGCACAATGGGCCATGGCCATCTGGGGTTCTCAGGCAGCCTGGCCCTGGGACCCCCTGATCCGGGCTGGTCTGGCTGCTGGGAAGGGCAGAGGGTGCTGGGGAGCCGGGGCTGTCGGGGTACTTGGAGGCGCAGTGCACATCTGTCCGGGCCCAGATCCCCCTTCCGCTCCCTCCTCCCAGGCCCGCAGCCCCGGCCGGCTGTGCAGGAGCAGAGGTCCAGTGAGTTCCTGAGCCTGGAGGCCGTGGGGCAGGCCTCTCTGTGCAGGCGCACAGGCTCTCGCCGGGACCTTCAGCCACTGTGGCTCCCCCTCCCTGGGTGCGCGAGTCCCTGAAGGCACACACATCCAGATTGCAGTGGGAGAAAGGGGGAAATTTGTTCTATTTAAAGGGATGTGTAATTAACGAAACAAAAACAAAATAACCATAATTTAGATCTTCAAAAAAGATCATGGCAGAGGCTGGTCCCCTTACCGTGCGGAGTTTGACGCTGTGCTGGGCGTTGGAGCCCTTTATGCGCCTCCTGTTGTCACTGTTTTCCGAAGCTCCTCCACCCCAGGGCGTTCCGTGGACGGTCAGCCGCGCCTCCTCTGCGGCGGGGCACCCTCTCCTCTCAGCCCGTGTCCAGAGGTGGCGTCGGGGACCATGAGGTTCCCAGGACAGGCCACCTGGGGGAGGGCACATGCCCCTCGCCACCTCGCACCCAGGCCTGGGCGCGGGAAGAACGTGGAAAGCAGCTGTGGGTTTCGTAGCGTTCCCTGTAGTAACTAAGTCGTTCCCGACACTCTGCGTGAACACGCCTCGAGCACAGCTCCGACCCGGGATCACCACGGAGAATGTTGGGGAGATGCGTCATGTTCTTTCCTGCTAAGTCCGTAAAATCAGGCGTGGGTCTTGAACCGCAGGAACACGGCCACGGGAGGCAAGGGCCGCCGCACCGGGCCATGGCTGCGTGGGTGGCACAGGTCAGCCCCTCCGCGCTCCGGAGGAGCGGAGCCCCAGAGTCCCTCCCAGCTCAGCAGGGTCGCCTGGCACAGCGACGTCCTCAGGCAGAGCCTGCCCCAGCCTGGGTGGTGTGGGTCCGGGAGTGCTGGCGACGCCCACGGCCTTGACTCAGGTGTGCAGAGACCCATCCCCTTGGGTCTTGGGAACATGCTGATCTGTGGACCTAAAGCCTTCGTCAGAGCATCTGCCCCCTGGTGTGGAGCTCCGTGTCCTCCAACTCTTTCCTAGGCCTCTTGGCACAGGGGACGCTGGGCATGTAAGTGTACTTAGGTAGGGTAACTGCAGCTGGGGTCCCCTAGTCACAGACCCCTTGCCAATCTGCTGACAGCCCTGGGCCCTTTTGCCAGAAAACAGAAACCCCAGGACCCAAGGAGCTGAACAGCCAGTTCTCCCGCCCACGCACCTATGGGCAGGACGGCACATTGCCCCAGCCCTGAGCCTTGCTCTGGCCTCTCGGGTTTAAATGACATTTTGAGGGTCCCTCAATCCGCAGAGCTGCTCTCTGTCCCCCCGCTGCAGCCACGGCCCCCCCGCCGCGCCTGCAGCCCTATAGGTTGAGGCCATTCCTGTTCTGTGCTCAGGTGCAGGGTCCATCCCCCAGAGAGGGGACACGGGCCTGGTTATGGAATGTGACGTGGGGGTCAGATTTCTGTCATTCCTTCCTGAGCATCACAGCCCTTGGGGTTCCGTCGTCACCTCCTGGGACTAATGGTTTCCAGCAGTGGCAGCTGAAGGCCCAGAACTACTCTCTCATTCATGAGCTGCAGGACCCGAAGGGGCAGCGTTGGGTTTTTGAGAAACGTGGGAAAGCCGCAGCCACGCGGATGGGGTAAACCAGTGCTGCCCCTCCCCCCTCTGAGTCACCGCCGGCTTTGGAGAGGAGACATGTGTTCTGATCACTTTTGTCTTCTCGGATTACAGGGCTGTGCAGCCCAGGGTGACTAAGTGGGAGTGTCCCGTGGTCTTACGTGCTTTCAGCCGGGGGTTTCTATAGCGCGGTCGCCATAGCACCGCGGAGCCGGGAGCGGGAAAGGCGGCGGCAGGCAGGAGTGAGGAGGGAGGCGGCCACTGAGCCGCCAGAGGTGGGGGGCCAGGCCGCACTCTGGCCTCTGCGCTTGGCTGGAGAGCTCCAGCACTCCTCTGCGTTTGGGGGTGTGGGTGTCGTGGCCCGGACCCTGTGGGTGGAGCTCATCCACTCCCGTCCCCCTCAGTGTGACACTGCTCGGTTGGCCCAGATATCCGGGCCCTGCCCAGTGAAGCTGTGGTCTGTGCACAAGGAGCCGCGTCCGGGAGGAGGTCGGGAAAGCCGCTGGCATTCCTCGACAGAAGTGCGGGTCGCGTGTCCCCGCTGGCGAGGCTGTGCCCCGGCTGGGGTGCTCAGGGCAGCCGGACAGCCCAGGGGCCTGTGGCGGAAGCTGTCCGCTGCCCCCGGGGCATAGCTCGTAAGGCCCTACCGCTGGCTTCCCAGGACATGTGGTTCCCAGGGTCGGGGTGCCCCCCGCCAGCTTCTGCCAGGGCCGCACGCTCCACCTCAGTCCCACTCGCCCCGAGACCTGCTGCTCCCGGCCGTTCTCAGAGCTTGTTCGAAGAAATGGAAATCTTAAAAATAAATCCGCACTCTCTTCCCCGGCCTGGGAGGCTAGCAGACCTAGCTAATGAGGCCAGCGCCCCACACCGCACGGGTCCACACCGCTTTCCCTCCACTCCTGGGAGCAGGTGCGCTGCAGCGACAGCCGCGCCGCAGCCTAAAAACCCAAAAACCATGTGTGGGGTAGGCCGTGTGGCCGCCTCGGGGGCTGTGCGCCTTCAGGACAAGCAGACCCAGGGGCCCCATGTCCCGGTTTCTGCCGTGTCCTGTGCCAACCATTAACAGTGGCCTCTGTCCTTCAGGGTCCCCACTAGGTGACAGTGGGCATGGTGGCTTCACTCCAGGCCGCCTCCCTGTGCCAGGCCGCAGTGGGATCCCGTGTGCGAGTTCTCGCCCAGGCGTGCACTGTCCCCGTGCCCAGCTGCCCCCCAGCCCAAAGCCCTGCCAGGCTGGGCCGCCGCTGCTAGAGCAGCCCCCAGGGACAGGACGAGGTGGCACTAGCAGAGGATGGGTTGGGGGTCTCCCTGGGGGGCTAAACCCTCCCCTTCGGAACCTGCACAAATGTCTCCTGCAGGGGCTCTGGGCTCGGAGGTGATGAGCCTGCGCGTGGCTTCGAGGAAGGCACCTTTGCTGTGGGCCACAGCCGTGTCCCTGACAGGCCCCTGGGGGGGGGCGGGATGGCCAACCCCGGCATGTTGGCACCGGGGCCCTGGGGTGTGCGTGCCCCTTCCGGGACCTTCCATCCAGAGCACGTTCTGTCCTGGGCTTTTGGGCTCTCTTGTCCTTGTGGGGCTTCTGGGAGGGGGTGCGGGTGCAGGTGGTCCCCTGGGCAGCCCCCCTCTTCCACAGCCATCGCTGGGGTCCTCCCTGTGGAGCTCAGCCTTGCCCAATGAGCCCCCACGGCCCCCCAGGGGCCCTGCCAGTCCCCAGGCTTGCTCTTCCCTTCCTGGAGGAGCTGCAGTGCAGGGAAGGTGCCTGCAGCACACGTTTCACAACCAGGAAGAAGTGCTCCGGCCCGCACAGGGGAATGGCGTGGCGGGGGGTGGGGGGAGGTCGCAGGGCTGCGGGGAGCAGAGCAGAGAACCCATAGGGCAGGGAGGGGGTGGCTCTTACCTGGGCTCAGACTTTTCTCCCAGGCTGGCAGGTTTGGTCCCCAAGAGCCGCCCTGGGTCCACTCAGGCACACCGGCGGCAGAACCCAAGGCTGCCCGTGAGGCCTAGGGCCCACTCCTCAAGGCTGTGCCCTCGGGCCGGCAGTGGGGGGCCAGCGGGTTATTATCTGGAGGCCCCGTTTCAGCAGCCGCCTCCACGGGGCCAGCTGGGTGGTCTGCAGGGGCAGAGGGTGGGGGCCCCCCGCCGTTTGGTGGCCAGGCAGACCTTGCCTGGGGTGTGTGGCTACTCCGTGGGAGCTGAGCCTGTGCCCTGGGGGGTGTGGCTACTCCATAGGAGCTGAGCCTGTGCCCTGGGGGGCACTGGCGGCTGTGTTGGGGACAAGCCACACCCCCAGGCGGGTCCTGGGCCTCCAGCTTCCTGCTGGGAAGGAAGGCGGCAGGAACAGCCTGTTCCTCGAGCCTCCCCCAGCGCCCACCGCAGCTCAGCACCGCCCACCCACGCTGAGTCAGAGCCCGTGGGGGAGGCGCCCCTCAAGGCAGGAAAGACCCCAGGACCACAGGGACTGGGCGGGCCCTGCAGTGCCTCCCCACGTAGGCGGTGGCCCCAGGGCACGGATGGAAGGAGCCGGGAGGGGCTGCCTGGGGAAACAGCCAGGACCCCGGGGACCCCAGCACACACCCCGACAGGGCTTTGCAGACCCCAGGGCTTGGGGTGCTCCTGCCTCCCTGTGACGGCTGCCTACAGTCTTGAGGGTGCTTTATTACCACAAGTTTCCAGCAAAATCAGAATGTTCCCATGTGCTCCAGCACCAAGCAGTCTCTCCTTCACTCTCTGCCCACCCCCGCAGGATTTGGGTGTGAATGAGTCATTCTCAAGCACTTCACGCCAGGCGAGCTTTCCTGGGCCACCCGCGGGGCGGTCTCAGATGCCTGGAATCAGGATCCACGGGGAGGCAGGCCACGATGCCACCGGGCCTCCTGATTGCCAGCGTGGTCCACATGTGTGTGGCTTCTGGGCACAGAGGGGGCAGGGGGCAGGGACTCAAGCTGCTGGGGGACAGGGGCCCAGTAGGGCGTGGGGTTGCCCCACTGTCACTCCACCTGTGCCTCCTCGGTCCAAGTAGGTTGTGGCCATGCCCCGCCCCGTGGGCCGGTGGGAGGTGTGCTCCGCTCCAGGGGTGGGGGGCTGCCCAGAGCTGGACACCGTCCTGTGTTGTCCCGTCTGCGGCTCATGTGCGTCCCCCACGCTGCCTGCCCCCCAGTACATCGACGCGATCAGCAACAAGCAAGGAGAGCTGGAGAACTACGTGTCGGACGGCTACAAGACCGCGCTGACCGAGGAGAGGAGGCGGTTCTGCTTCCTGGTGGAGAAGCAGTGCGCCGTGGCCAAGAACTCCGCCGCCTACCACTCCAAGGTGAGCTCTGCGGGCCACACTGGGGCATGGGCAGAAGTGGACTCTCCCTGGTAGCCGTCAGGGCGTGTCCACTGTGGAGCTGTGTTGAAAGGAATGCCATGCATTTTGGATGCCCCCAGGGATGGCGTGCGGGTAGGAGGGTCACTGGTCAGACGCCGCAGAGGTCTCTGAGGCTTGGCGGGTGTTTCTCAGGGACGGCTGCAGAGCCAGGGAGCTGCTCCTAGGCAATCCAGAGGACACTGGGTCCCCTGCATGAAGGGGCAGCTCCAGATGAGCCCCTGGTCAGAGTTCATAGGAGCTGGGGAGGGAGCAGATCTGTCCCCTGGAACATTCCAGAACATTCCAAGAGCTCAGCAGATGAGGCTAGGCAACCAAGTTCCCGTCCTTCCTCAGTAAAGGTGTCTGCAGAGCGGCAGGGTACACACGTTCCCACCCGTGTGCCTGAGAGGGGACTCGCCCTGAGATCCGCGTGGGCAGGGCCGCGTAGGGGAGAGCAACCTTCCCTCCAAGAGCAGCTCTGCCTCCCGGGCCTGTCTGAGGGCCTGTTCACAGGTGCAAGGCAAGGGCAGTGGAGGGACCTGTGTCCCCTGTGGGAGCTGGGAGGGTTCCCTGGGGCAGGTGAGCAGGGGCGGTGGCGGGGCGCCCGCCGTGCAAGCAGGGCAGGGCAGGGCAGCCGCACACCCCAACTCCCGGCTGTGCTGCGGTGATTGGTGGCGCCCTCTGGTGGCAGCCGGGCCCCATGGCAGGTCAGGGAGAGCTTGGGCTCCTGTGTTGGCTGGGGGGACGGAGAGCGGGAAAGCCATGGTGTCTGGGCCGAAGCAGCTCCTGCTGTGCACGAGGTGACAGCTGACCTCCCAGGGAGCTGGATGCAGCCCTCCCAAGCACAGGGGCCAGG
Organism: Mustela nigripes; assembly: GCF_022355385.1. Lineage (NCBI taxonomy): Eukaryota > Metazoa > Chordata > Mammalia > Carnivora > Mustelidae > Mustela > Mustela nigripes. The sequence continues at coordinate 1,571,500 of NC_081572.1, read as the reverse complement.
GCACCAGGGCAGGACCCCCCAGGCTTGCAGCAGGCATCTCCCTGGCAGGTGCATCCCAGCCCCACAGGCGGGTTTCATCACCGGGGGCGGGGGGAGCCCTAGGACTGCCCCTGTTTGGTGCTGGGTCTCCATGGGCCTGCCTTGCCACCACCACCCAGAGCTGTCCACCAATTCTCTCATCCAGGGTCCAGGTGCCATTTTGGGTTTGGGCCGTAGCAGCAGAAGCTGCCCCAGACGCAGGCCCAGACATGGGGACGAGCTGTGCTCGCATCAGATCTGAATCACAAAACAGGGCACCAGCCCTGGGCCCTGTCTCGCTGGTCCCTGGTCTCAGCCAGCAGGTGGTGGAGGGCATGGCCTGCTTGCAGGGTCTTTGTCTAGCTTCTACCACACTTCTCACTCAGACACCCCTTCCTTGCCCAGACACAGGTCAGAAGCAGGGAGAGGCAGTGAGGGCCACATGGTCCCTTCAGAGGCCCTGGGGACAGTGACTGCCTGATTTAGTCTGCCCTGGGAGCTCCAGGCTCTGCAGTAGGACACAGGTGACCCATCTGCTACAAGCCCAGCAGCGACTGTGGCCAAGCAGACCAGAGGATGGAGGGCACAGCTGTCCCCGCACCCTGGACAGGCCCATGTAGTGGGCATCAGACGCCAGGGACCCACAGGCTGGCACCCACTCGGCTGTCCCTCATTCTGGGATTCCTTGCCAGACCCGTGGCTTCGTCATCCTTTGCTAAGCTCTGTGCTTGTCCGGCTAGCTGTGCCCTGGGCACACCCCGACGCACACTGAAGGGACAGCTGGGCTCTTGGGCCCCTGGGTTGGGGGCAGGGACCACTAGCACCTTGCATCTATACAGTACCTTCTGTTGGGGTGTCAGCTTCCTGCACCCTCCCGCAGCTTAGCCTGACCGCGGCTAGGGACCCCAGGATGGTGCTCTCCCCGGGACCTGTGGTGGCCCCTGGAGCGTCTGCCTGTCGCACGGCTAATGAGCCCTGTTCCTTTCTCTCCTTTGGCAGCCCCTGCTCAGGTTGGACCTTGGGTCTTGTCTCAGTCCTAGTGGCCCCAAGACCACCTGGCTTAATGCAGCAGCCCGCCTCCTTCCCAGGCCGGGGCTCAGGGACCTCCAGGTGGCCTTTCTGGCTGGGAGGCACCACCAGGTGTGGGGCAGCCGTCAGCCAGACACGTGCGCCCCTCCTGAGAGGGGGAATGTCTCGCGACCAGGCAGGGGGCTCCGGGGAGCGTGGTTGGGGAGGTCCGCAGCGCGCCCAGACTCTCGTAGCTTTGCGGGGTGGCCCCGCTGCGCGGCCGGCCCTGACCCTGTGCTGTCCCACTCCCTCCGCTCCAGGGCAAGGAGCTGCTGGCCCAGAAGCTGCCACTGTGGCAACAGGCGTGCGCGGACCCCAACAAGATCCCGGAGCGCGCCGTGCAGCTGATGCAGCAGGTGCCCAGCAACGGCTCTGTCCTCCCCAGCGCCCTGTCGGCCTCCAAGTCCAGCCTGGTCATCTCCGACCCCATCCCAGGGGCCAAGCCCCTGCCGGTGCCCCCCGAGCTGGCCCCGTTTGTGGGGGTGAGTGCGCGGCCTCCCGCAGGCTTCCTGGGTGTGGACAGACGGCTCCCGCCCCGGCTCCGGGGTGGCTGGGGTGAGGGGTCCCCACGCCGGCCGCGCCTGACCGGGCCCTCCTGCGCCGCTGCCCCCCACCCCCACCTCTTCCCCACAGCGGCTGTCTGCCCAGGAGAGCGCGCCCGCCATGAATGGCGTCTCGGGCCCAGACGGCGAGGACTACAGCCCCTGGGCCGACCGCAAGGCCGCCCAGCCCAAGACTTCATCTCCTCCACAGTCCCAGAGCAAGCTGAGCGACTCGTACTCCAACACGCTCCCCGTGCGCAAGAGTGTGGCCCCGAAGAACAGCTACGCGGCCAGTAAGGGCTGGGACGCGCCCCGGCCACCGTGCCACACCCGACAAGGGGGTGGGGGAGCCTCCAGAGCCCCGAGCACGCGCGGGCCCTTGTGCGGCCCCCTTGGGCCCCGTCGAGGGTTTCTGGCCTGGCCCTCAGGCCTTGCCTGGCTCCCTTCAAGTCCCCACAGCAGGACAGGGCCGGACCGGGACATCAGGGCTCCGCCCATGACTGGAGCACGCGGGTGATGCCTGGCAGGGCCGTAGTGGACCGTGTGACGGCCCTTTCCCCCACCCAGGTCCCTCAGCTCTGCAGCCCTGTCCATGGATGGCACCCCGCCCCCTCCCCCAGCCAGCCAGGGTCTGCCGATGAGCAGGGGGGAAAGCTGAGGCTCGGGCTCCGAGCTCCCTGCGGCTTACAAGCTGCAGGTCTGCCGCTGGGTCCTTCCGCGTCTCTGCCCACGCGAGCATCCCACTCCAGGCCCACCTGGGACCTTCCGGCATCTTCCGTCAGGAGGCTGAGGGGCAGGAGGACGGCCACGTCCCCTCACTCCTGCCTTGTCGTCTACAGCTGAGAACAAGACCCTGCCGCGCTCCAGCTCCATGGCAGCCGGCCTGGAGCGCAACGGCCGCATGCGGGTGAAAGCCATCTTCTCCCACGCGGCGGGGGACAACAGCACCCTGCTGAGCTTCAAGGAGGGGGACCTCATCACCCTGCTGGTGCCCGAGGCCCGTGACGGCTGGCATTACGGGGAAAGCGAGAAGACCAAAATGTGAGCGGGACCCCCAGGGAGCCCTGGGGCTGGGTGGCCTGCGTGGGGCCGGGACAGCGGCCTGCCAACCCCGCGGCCAGCAGCTGGCCCGGCGCCTCGGGGTCCTTTCCGGACCGAGTGTCCCGCCGTGTGTCTTCAGTCCTCAGAGCACAGTGGCACACACGGGACTGCCCCGTCAGAGCCACGGCCTCGCCGTCTCTCACCAGCCCGTCCCCCTCACCGCCTGCATCACCCGCTTGGCCCAGGGTCCCGCACGCACGCACCGCGGCCCGTCTGGCACCTTCCCTGCTGCCGGGCGTGTGGCTTCCCAGCTGGCAGAGGCCGGCCGTGTGCCCCAAGGCTCCCTGCTGCCCCCGAGTCTCTGGTCAGCCTGTCGCTGGCGCGTCAGGACGCGGGAGCCTTGTCTTCACGGCTTAGTCTTGTCTTCACGGCGTAGCGCAACACCTGCAGCCCTGAGACTCCGCCAGCCTGTCGTTCTCCTGCGGCTCGGGCCGCCCTGGCCGGGAGCCGCTCCTCCCGGCGGGGCAGCGGCCGTCTAGGGAGGGAGCGCCGCGGGGCGGGAGGTTGCTAGGATGCCCCCTTCCCAAATCGCCCACCTTCCTGCCCTCCAGACGGCTTCTGTGCTGTTGCTGCCTTGCTCCGTGTGGCTGGAAACCAGCTCTGGCCGCCACGGCCACAGGAGCTCTGCCGGAGACGCCCAGCCTCCCGTTCAGGGCCGGTGGGCTCGCGAGGGTGCAGGCTGGGGTCTGCTGCCTCCCCAGAGGGCTCGCTTGTGCTGGCTGCACCGACAGCCGGACGGGGGAGCCGCGGGCACCCGGGCCTTGCGCATTCTCACCGCGTCCTGTCTCGCAGGCGGGGCTGGTTTCCCTTCTCCTACACGCGCGTCCTGGACAGCGACGGCAGCGACAGGTTGCACATGAGGTGAGAGTGCTGGCCCGGGCCGCTGGCCCTTCGCCCTGAGAAGCTGCCTCGGGCAGAGGGCACCGTACATCTGCCCGTGGCTCCCGCTCTGCTCACACGCCTTGGCTGGGCTCTGCTCCCTTCACTGCCCACAGGCCTGCCCCCACACCCGGGTTAGGGTTAGAGTTAGGGTTAGGGTGTAGCCTCCCTTGGACAGGGTGTGGGGGCATGAGCTGCCCCAGGAGGGCCAGGGTTGAGGTAGGGTACATGGGCTTTAGGAACTTCTTCCTGCCACTCCTTCAGGCCTCATTCACGGGCTCAGTGAGTCTGCGGCCCCTCGTTAGGGCTTCTAGAAGGGTCCAAGGGAGGCACGGGGAAGGTGGAGGGTCAGACGGGGTCCTGGGGGCCTGGGTTGAAGCAGCTTCTACGCCCCCCACCCCCACAGCCTGCAGCAGGGCAAGAGCAGCAGCACAGGGAACCTCCTGGACAAGGAGGAGCTGGCCCTCCCCCCGCCTGACTACAACGCATCGTCCCGCGCCTTCCCTGCCCAGACAGCCGGCACCTTCAAGCAGAGGCCCTACAGTGTGGCCGTGCCTGCCTTCTCCCAGGTGAGCAGCACAGGGCGACCCCAGAAGGGGCCTACGCCGGAAGGGGCTCCTGCAGGCAAGGTGGTCCCTGTGCCCGGGCTTCCTTCTGGCTGGGGCGTCAGCGGCCTCCAGGCCCCCCACACCTCAGGGAGCCAAGCATCGGGGAGGACTTTGTGTCCAGGAGCCCCCTTCCCGAGCCTGTTGGGCTCCGGCAGTCACAGGTCCGAGTGTGGATGTGAGCAACTGTGTTCGAGGCCTGGGACGTGGCCAGAACATTCTAGTATGTCTCGGGGCTCGGGAGGCAGGGCTAGGCACTCATGCCCAGGTCACCCAGGACCTAGTGGCCAGAGGCAGAAGGTCAAGGCCTGGGCGACAGCAAGGGTCCCCAGTAGAGCCCCTGGAGGGCATGCTGGTGGTTGTAAAGTCTTGGTGGGACCAGGGTGTGAGCGTGAGGACGGTGCAGCTCCATGTGGGAAGCTTCAGAGGCTGTAGGAGCCCAGGGCTTCTACAATCAAATGCTCTACCCCTGAGCTATACCCCCCGGAGCCCAGGGCTTCTGGAACGTTGGTCTGCTGTGACCATGTTGGGATTAGCTTCGCTCTTGCTTCCAGGCTTCGGGCGCTGGAGGCTCCGGGTTAGCCCCCAACCCCCGGAACCGGGGAGAAGAAGGGGTTTTCTCTAAGATGTGCACCCCAGGGGCTCAAACCACCGAGGTTTGAGCCTGCCTGGGGCTGGGGTGAGTGGTGGTGAAGGTGGGTGAGGTCCAGGGAGGTCCCTGCTCAGCACGGCCCTAAGCAGCCTCGCGCCCCGCCTCCCATGAGGGGCTTAACCAGCAGAGTGGGGAGCTGTGTGCCAGGAAGGGAGCAGTTTTCCAGGAGCTCATGGCCAGGCAGAGTGGACGGGAAGGTGGAGTCAGTGATACAGTGAGAAGGACCAGCCTGAGGAGGTGTAGCTAAGGTCCTGGGATAGAACCTTCTAGAGAAATTGAGGCCAGTGCTGGCACTCCAGGCAGCAGCAGGGCGGTAGCGAGGGGAGCGATCCAGCTTAGGGGAGGCACCTCGAGGGCACAGATCCAGCCCGCCAGGCAGGAGCTGCTCTAGCACCATCCGGACCCGGGACACTGCTGCCTGAGCCTAGGCAGGCCTGGCCACCGCGCTGCTCCCACTAGCCCCGCGTCCGGGTTTGGTCGTGGCGCTGACATGGCTGAGGAGGGTGTGTCCCCCGCGGCGCCTGGTGGCGGCGCCCACAGCACTTCCCTCAGCCACACAGCTGGGGCTGCAGCCGGTGTCTTGGGGTGCTGGGGTGTGTTCTGCCCAGGGGCTGGCCCAGGCTAGCTTCCACGCCCGGCCATCAGCCCCTCCCTGCGAGTGTCACTGGTTCCTGGAGAGGCCCCCTAGGTCGTCCCGGGTCATCCCAGGCTCATGCCGGGTGACCTGTGGGTATGCTCGGGCTCTGTCCGCTCGCTGGGGGACCCGGGTGTGGAGGGGTCAGCGGGGGTCTGTCTTACGGGTGCCTGTGAGTGTGAGCTCACACCATCCATGGTCTGCCGCTGGCCAGAGGAGGAGATGCCCCGTGAGTTGGGGCTGTCACTGCTGTCACTGCTGTGCACGTGGGAGGGGCCTTCCAGGCCCTCGGCTGCAGCCAGCCCTGCGTGCGCCCACTGGGGCCGGGGGCAGCGCCCAGCTTCCTCTGGTCCTGTGGACCCCGCCTCGCCCCCAGGACCCCCAACCTGACATGTGTTGCTTCCCCCTCCTTCAGGGTCTAGATGACTACGGAGCGCGGGCTGTGAGCAGGTAAGGGCTTTCGCACTAGTCCTTGGGAGCTGCGGGTAGGCAGGGCCGACCCCCTCCCGCAGACCCTCTCAGGACTGCTCCGTGGGCACCTGCCTAGGGACGTGGAGGCCCTGCTCTGGGTTGGGGCAGGTGGGGCCCAGGGGGCTGCTCCTCTCTACCTCGCAATCCTTTGAGTTGCGGGGGTGTCCAGGCAGGAGCCTGCCCGGCCGGGATAGCACCAGCTGGGTCCGGAGGTCCGCCTTCGTGCTCCGACACCGGGAGGGTGGGAGCAGGCCCCGAACCATTGGAGCCCAGCCTGGTCCCGTGCCCCCTACAGTCACCGGGGCTCCCTGTCCTCCAGGAGCCCTCACCCGGTGCGTGCCCTGCTGCTCCTTCCTGGTGGCCTGGCCGGCACAGTCGGCTGGGGCTGCTGCTCTTGCGCCCCCCGCCTGGACTTGGCCCTTGTCCTGGCTCGGGGGGCATGGTGGGGGGCAGGCAGCTGGCTGACCCCAAGCGGCTGCAGGAGGGGCGTGCGGCCCGCAGCGTCCTGTGCTTTGTTCCGCAGCGGCACGCTGGTGTCCACAGTGTGAGGACGCTGACCACGGGCCGCCGCTGCTCGGGAGAGCCCCCCATCTGTCTGGCCTCCGTCGGTTCTCTCCTCCGCGCCCTCGTCGGTTTGTTCTCGGGTTCTTTTCCTCTCTCACCTGCCCTGTCCTGCCTTCCGGTTGGTGACCCCAGACTCTGAGATCCCCCCAGGGTCCATGGTGCTGCCCCATCTCTGCTCCCCGTGTCTACACGCCCCCGGCCCCGTGTGTCCGCCAGGCGGGAGCTGCCGGCCGGGCAGCAGGGGCCCGGCGTCCTCGCCTCTGCTCTGCGGCCGCCGTGCTCACGACGCGCTGTCCCTTCCTGATGGCTCACTGCGAGCCAGGCCTAAAGTCTGAAGAAAAAGAAAAAATATTTTAAAAATTAAAAAAAAAAAAGAAAAAGAAAAAAAGAAAAGAAAAAAAAAGAAAAAACAGGAAAAGGACTTTTCTTTCCTGAAAAACTAAAGCCGATCTGCATGGACTCCGGTGTGCACACTGTTACTCCTGCATCCGCCTCCCCCCAGCAGACGGACGCTGGCCTCGGTGTCCGGGAAGGGGAGGCCCGTCCCAGGGCCGCACGGACGCACGGACGGACGGACGGGTGCGTGCCGAGCCGGGGCGGCCTCCTGAGGAAGCTGGCCGCTCCTGTGAGGGAGGCGACAGCCCCCGGCCTTCTGCACGTCCTCCACAGTGTAGAGACCAGAGCACGGGCGGGCAGTGACCCCAGGGCCGTGTGACCTCACGCAGGGCCTGGCAGGGCAGAGGGCAGGGCAGGCGCAGCCCCTTGCGGACTTTCCAAAGAGCTCCAGAGACCACCTCCCCCCAAGTGTTCTGGAAACTGGTGGACAGCCTCGTGAGGGGATCGCGGCCCCCAGGCCGCCCGGGGCTGGCCCTGGGGAGGGCAGCCCCCGCCCCGTTCTCCCTAAACGCTCTCGTCTCTTTGTGTGTCTTGGTGACTTCGAAACAGACGTGCCGGACTCCGTGGCTGCTGGTTTTACCTCTTCACACCCTGAACCTGGGGAGGAGGGAGCCAGGGCCCAGCCTGCCCGGCCCCTCCTGCCACGGGGCCCCCGTGAAGCTGTGGACGCCTCTGTCTGACGTGCTCTAACGGAGCCCTCCGCCCGCTCTCCTGGGGCCGAGGATGGGGCCGGGAGTTTGGGAGAGAAGCAGCTCAAGGCACAGACCGTTTCGTATTTAAGGAGAACACGAAGCCAGAGCGCGGCCCCGTGTGCGAAGAGCCTTCCGTGTCGGTGTTCTCGTTTTGCTCAAGACCTCAAATCCAGGGGATCCCATGCTCAACGGATGAATGTAGACACAAAACTGCGAACTTGTGTGGAGACGTAAACTGCTCAAACTGTTTCCTGTTTCCTCTTTTTTTTATCTGGATTGCGCCCTGTACTGCAGTCGTTGGAATAAAAGTTTTATTTATCGCACTGAGCTGGGTGTGGTGCCTCCTTCCAGGTCCGGGGCACAGATTTGGGCCACCACGGCGAGCCGGCCTCTGTCTGGGGACCGCGGTGCCCAGCCGGACAGCGCCGTCCGTCCCTGTCCCCTCGGGGGGGCTGGGCCGCTTGGGCTGACTGGGGACGCCTGCCACGGGCGGTGTCCCCACCCCCCATCCCCCACCTCACCCCCTGCGTGGGGGGGGCTCAGGCCCCTCCCCCACCCACCTGCCCCGGCTGAGCCCTTGTGTCTCCTTACAGCGCTGACGTGGACGTGGCCCGACTCTGAGCCGCCCCTGACTAGAGTTAGTAAGTTGCCCCGGGTTTCCCACGCTGGTCGGACGCCTTCCCAGTGACTGTGCAGATGCTCTGGCCCCGGCCCTGGCAGGCGCGGATGGGGACGGGGTGCGAGCGTCTGCCCAGCCTGCCTCTGCTCTGGGCTCTGGGCTTTCGCTTCTCGGACTGCTCCTTGGGCTCTGGGCTTTCCTCCGTCTGTCTGGAAGCTTGTGGGCCTGACCGGCTGCTCCTCCCCACCCCTGCACCCCTGGGCGTGGTCCGGTCCTGGCCATCTGCCTGGGTCTCTCTCTTGCCTCTGTGGGGCGCTTCAGCCACAATCCGGGTTGGGGGGAGCGCTGTGATTGGCCAGGAGGCTGGCTTTGGGCTCCTTTGGCCAAGGGTTCCCTCGGACCAGCCCCTGCGGGTGTGGGTCTGAGCCGGGCCTGGCTGGGTCTGGTTGGTGAATACCGCAGCCCCTCGGGGGCTGGGGAGACCAAGGTCGATCCTGGGGACAGCTCTGTGGCTGGAGCCCACGTGGGTCTGTCAGGCACACCGGGGCAGGTGGACATGGGGTCTCTGGCGCCTGCTCTGCCGGCACTCACGTCACATCTGCCCTGAGAGGCTCCTCGAGGCTGCCCCAGGCTTTCTAGACGAGGCCTCCAGCCACCCCATGGGCGGCCCTGGCTGGCCTTCTACAGCCCATCCTCTGACGATCCCTTGTGCTCGGCTCTGGGAAAGCAAGCGCCGTCGGCCAGCGCCGGGGAGCCCAGCACTCTGGGCCCCTGTGCCTGGGACGGGGGCGCTGCTGCCGTATGTCCCCATCCCCGCCCCATCACCGACAAGTTTCCCCATGAAGCCGGCACCTGCGTCCTCTGTACCCCCTGGAGCATCCCGACGGTGTGGTCCTCCCCAGGGGCAGCGACTGCCCCAGCAGGTCCCGGACTCGCTGTCATTGTCTCTGAGCTGCGGCATGAGCGACTTCCGGAAAGTTCTGGAGACAAGTGCTCCTGACATGTGGGGATGGGGTGGATTCCTCCTCTTTCCAGAGGCCTTCAGATGCCGCGCCTCCTGCCCCGCTGCCCCTGCAGCCCCCGTCACTCTGGAGGCCGGTCTGGCCTCTGCCTGCGCCCTCGTGTCCAGCGTAGGGCAGCCCCCCACCCCAGGGGCACTGTGGGCATCCACCCTGCGCCACCAGCTGTCTTCCCCACTGCAGAGCAGGCCTGGCCCCGAGATCGGAGAGTCCCCAGCTGGGAGAGTTGTCAGAAGCCCCTGGGGTGGTTGAGGCCCCCAGGCCCACTCTGCCGAGCCGTGCCCGCCCCCCGAGGTGTGGTCCTGGGGCACGCGGAGCAACATGGGCTCGACCCCAGGAAGACCACTTGTGCCTCCGAGAAGAACGATCCAGAGAAAGTGGAAATCTGCTCTCCGAGTCACAGAAGGATGGAAACCGCACCCTGAAACCACTCAGCTGTCAGAGGACCCGTCTGCCTCGCTCTCACATAGCAGACTCAAGACAGTTACAGGCAATCCCCTGAATCTGCGGCCAGAGATGGGAAGACCCTGGGCCGTGGCGCTCAGCCCCCTTCAGGCTATAGGGTTTGCAGGCAGGAGCCCCGTGGCGCCCTGAACAGCAGCCCTGGGAAACTGGTACTGGATCCGCCCCCCAGGGAGGGGTCCCCGCTCGGGCGTTCGCCATGCCGGGGACCGCCGGCCTGCTCTGCTGGGTGTCCGTCTGCTCCCCATCCATGCTGCGGTGCTCTCACGGGGCTGGGGGGTGTCGCAGCCGTGCCGCGGGAGGAGCCCTGATGTGGAGCAGACCCTGCAGTCCGGGCCTGCAGCGCTCACGTGGTTCCTGTCGCCTGCCCTTTGCCGGCAGGACACGAGCCACGTTGTGTCTTGGTGGTTTGTGGCGGAGCGTGGCCGGCAGTGCTCCTCCCGGGGCTGCTCCCAGCAGGGAGTGTGTCTGCCCGGCCAGAGACTCTGCGGGGGCCTCGGGGCTGAGTTTGTTCTGAGAGTCGGGCTGCTGTTGACCCGCCTGCCCTCAGGTGGCTCTGGAGTCCCTGCGTCCCCAGGAGGTGGTGGGCCCCCAGAGGGTCGCGCCTTCCCGCGGTGCTGGGGGTGGGCGCGTCCAGCTGCGGTGTCTGGTCAGGCTCGGGCCGGGGCTGCAGAGGGTAGGCCTGGGGCATGTCCAGCCCCGGCCTGTTTCCTCAGGTCCCGCAGCACGGACAATACTGTGCTCCACAGTCACACAGTTTTGGGGAAGCAGATTAGAAAAGTGGGGTCAGGGGCCAGACGCCCTGTCTGGCCCTGCTGCTCGCAGGGCAGCCCCCACTGCGGAGGCTGCTTGGCCGCCCACCCTTTCTGCTGAGGAGTCAGGTGTGCCCAGGGCAGGAGGACAGTGTGTGCTGCCCGAACCCACTTGGCCGTTCCACTTGGGCTCCTCCCGGCACCGGAGCCGCCTTCCTCAGCCGCGGGGCTCCTCCCGCTGCTCGGTCCCCAACTCCAAATGAACAAACCTGCCCCCATTCTAGCCCCCCAAGACGCCCTGCCTTGATCCCTCTGGGGACAGCCAAGGACCTGCAGCCTTCCACCAGAACCAGAGTCTAGTCAAGGTGACGGTCAAGGTGTGGGCCACCCTCTGCCATCTGTCCTGGGGCAGATGTCCCCAGCCACAGCAGCTGTGCCCAGGGGAGCCCTGAGGCAGCTGCTGCCCCTGAACGTGAGAGCTGGAGCTCGTCGGCACGTGTCGCCGGAGAGAGGACTGTCGCACGTGGAGAGGCCAAGCCGTCGTGCAGGGCTGGAGGCGGCCTTGAGCCCGGGGGGTCGTAGTCCTCAGAGCCTGAAGATGCGCGCGAGCCGCGCCCACGCGGGATTCCAGACCGTCCGTGTGCACGTGTGGAAGCCGTGCTCCAATTAGTTGGCTCCTTTCCCTAGTTGATCCTTCTAAAAATTCAGTCCGAAGCATCTCGGCATTTTAGAAAACCCAGGGAGGCACCCCAACCCCCAAGTGCTCTCATGGGCACTGGACAGAGCGCCCACTGCCCAGCTCCTGCGGACCCCGCCCAGCTGTGACGCCCCAGGTAATGGCTCGAAAGCCGAGCGCTTGGCCAGGAGTGCGTCCTGTCCGTTCCATCTGTGCTGTCACCCCTGGGGCTGCCTGACGACCCCAGCTGCCGTCCCGTGCTGACTCTGCTCAGGCAGGTGCGCCCTGTGTGCCTGGCAGGGACCCCAAGAAGAGGCTTCCGTGAGGACCAGGCTGCGTGTGGCCTCCGCTGTGCTCATTCGTCCCGTCTCAACCTCTTGTCTGGCCAGTCCATCTGTCCGTCCGCTGTGGCCTTGTGCCCACGGGGGTGGGGTGATGGGGGCTGAGCCCTGCGGCTCCCAGTGTGCGTACACCCCATGTGTGTCGTGTTGGCGTGGGGTGGCCCGAGGCCTTGTGTCTGCACCCAGCCACCCTCAGGGACCCCGGGATGCATGGGCCGGGTCCGTGGGAGCTGCTGAGCTGTCTGTGTGTGTCGATGGCGTGTCTACAGCTGGGCCCCTACTGCTCTGGGGCAGCGGGGCGGCTCACCGGAGCTGGGCACAGGCCCACCCAGGACCGCCTCCGGTTCCGAGGGAGAACCAGCCCCCAGCCCAGCGGCCGCTGCCCGGTCGCCCACCCACCCTGCCCGGGCAGCTCCGGCCCTGCGCACCGCGCCCTGCCCTGCCTGTCCCTGCGGGCTGCGTCGCCGCCCAGCTCCGGGCTGAGGCCGAGCCACCCGCAGGGCCGAGGACCCCGGGGCAGCCCAGGTGACACGGTGCATCTGCCCCGCTGAGACGGTCCTTCTCTTCTCTCTTCAGGAATCCCTTCGCCAGCGTCCAGCTGAAGCCGACAGTGACCAATGACAGGTCTGCCCCCCTCCTCAGCTGACGGCCAAGTCCCACGCTGCCCGCTGGGCACCCCCCTTGTCCCCAAACACAAGCCCTTTCCTAACAGTCTGTGCGGCCCTGTTGAGTTTTCTCCTTCCATGCCCTTCACCCGCCTGGCTCTGCCCCCACCTCCGTCTGGCCCGGGCAGGACCCCAGCCCTTTCTTCGGAGTCGTGGCTGAGCGGCCCCACGGCTGGGAGCTGCCCCCGGGCGGTGCGGCCGGCCTCTCAGGCAGGACCCCCTGGCTGTGTGTGTCATGGTCCCCCCAGGGGCAGGGAAGGGTGTCGGGTCGGCCTACAGCTGGAAGGGGGCTCAGCTCCCCACCGCGCGTAGCCCCCAAGCATCTGGTCAATAAAGAGGCTGTGCCCCACTGTGCCCGCTTGTGCTCTGTGGGCCCGAGGGGGCGGGAGGCCTGGGGCAGAGGCAGGGGAGACCCCGCCACCTTCCTCTGGAAGATGAAGCTATGAGATGCTCTTGACTGGAGCTCTGCTGAGCCTCCCCACTCCCACTAGCATTCTGGGGGGCCGCTGTGCCCCAGCCAAGCCACAACACCCCCCCAGAACTGGCTACTGGGCCCCCTGCTCTCCTCCGTGTCCCCGGAGTAAATGGTGGGTGCCTCTGGGGGGGGGGGGTGAGGGGGACACCCACCCCAGCCACTTCCACGGTGTCTGTGGCTGAAGCACCCTGGTGACCACCACAGTCACCAACATGGACGCCAGCAGCACCCATCTGGGGAAACACTCCGGGCAGCCGTCCCGCTCCTGCCAGGCTCCTGAAGGAGGGGGTCTGCAGTCTGACCGGAGCCCGTGCACGGCCCAGGAGGAGAAGCAAAAGGGGAGCACAGGTAGGGCAGGTGGGGACACAGGGCCCTGGCCTCATGGGAGCTAGAGATGGGCCAGGTGAGGTCTCAGGGCAGACGTTTGGGGCGGAGATGCACAGAAGCCCAAACTCCTCAAAGACCCTCTTGCCTGCCGCTCGCCCCACCCCTGCTTCCGTGCTTGGGAAAGGTGAGGCACGAGAACCTCCCAAGGACGTCCGCAGGTCCCCTCCCAGGAAGCGAGGGCTGCGGCAGTCGGTCCCTTCTCAAGTCACTGTCCCCCTCCACCAAGGTGTGCCAGGGCAGCTGGCAAGGGGATGGGGGTGGCCACACACACACACACACACACACACACACACACACACACACGGCGGTCAGGAGGGACTGCTGTGCCCTGGGCAGGGCCGGCGGCTGGGCCCGCCCCTCAGCACCACCAGGCGCCCTCCTCCCCAGGGCTTTATGTGCAAACCACAAAAGAAACACACACTGAGCATGAAGGCTTTTTCTTAGCTTGATTTCTTTTAAAAAACAAACAAAAAAGGAACAAGAGAATCATTGCACCAGCATCCTAAGCCTCAAACTAATAAAAACCAAAAAACACAAACCCAAAAGAAGTCCCCCACCCACACCCCCAAAGCAACAATAAACTTTATGTCTCTTTGGCAACAATAACTTAAAGTCCTCCCATTTCCACTCACTCCCACGACAGCAGTTACAAAATATCCCCCGGGCGGCCCTGCCCCCGCTCCCCTCCCAGCCCCACCCCTTCCCGCGTCCCCATCCCCATCCCTGCAGGCAGGAGCCCCTGACCCTGGGGGTGCAGCCCCCCACTTTCCTTTTGCCGCTGGGCCGGTCTGGGCAGCGCCCCGCAGAGGGGAGCTGGGCACGCCAGCCTGCCGCAGGCACCTTTAGAACAGGTGTGGGCGGCAGCCGCCCCCTCCAGGCAGCCCACCTCGACCCACCCGCCCGCGCTCCAGCCGTGGACTCTGATGGGAGCTGGCCCAGGCTGCGTGGGGAGAGAGAGGGGATGGGTCTGAGTCGCTGAAGGGAAAGACAGCCAGACTTTGAGGTACGGGGCACGACACACAAGCCCAGGGTCCTCTTGCACAGAGCAAACCCAGAACCGGGCAAAGGGGTCAGAGAAGGGCCACCCCAGCAGGGACGGGCTCATGCCCCGGGCTGGGGAAGGACAATCTCCTGTAACCACGGGAACTGGTGGGCAGGGCGTGCAAGACCCCCCAGCCCAGAGCAGGTCCCATGAGCAGGGGCAGGGTGGAGGGGGAGGCTGCAGGGGAAGGAGCTGCTCGGACCTGAGGCTGAAGGGCATCCCCAGCAGCTAGGGACGAACCCGAGTGTCCGGGACAAATCCTGCCCCTGCCTGGGGCAGCACGGGATCGGTGCGCAGGGCTGCTCCACCATCCAGGGCCAGGGAGGCCTCCTGTCCTGCCCTGCTCCTCCAGGGTGCTGCGTGGGGCACCAAGGCCCAGGTCCCCGCTGTCAGTCACCATCCTCGCTGCTTCCGGGAGCAGGACGGGAGGGGCTCCAAGAGGGCCCGCCTGGGCCTCACGCCTCTTTACAGCTGCCCCCAGCTCCTGCTACAGGCCCTGGCAAACGCGAGGTACCACGTGAGCGTTTGGAGACACCAGGGACCGAGATTCCTGAGACTGCCCTGCCCCAGGACTGCCACCTGACCTCCATCCTCAGCCAAGGGGCCAAACGACCAGCTGGGGCTACAGCCCTCGGCCGTTCACTGCAGCCGGCCTGCCTAGCTGTCTCGGAGCCACACCCATTTCTCTTCCCCGGCATCACCAGGCCTAGGCCTGCCCTCGGGCCCAACAGAGCCCAGCAAATGCCTTCTGGGTCCTCCTTATACAGGTGGGGAAACGGAGACCCAAACAGGGCGGGCTGGTCAGGGTCATGAACAAGCCTCCTGGCGGCCACTGAGGGTGTGCTGTGAGCCCGCGATGAGTGCCCTGGCCCTCCCGCGAGGCTGCAGCCACCGGCCGTGGGCAGGGCACAAGGGGCTGAGTCTGCTGGGGGACAGCAGTCTCCTGCTGTGGCTGGGCGTCCAGAGCAGCCTTACAGGGATGCAGGACTGACACGGTCAGGAAGGAGCGGGTGGGGGCAGCCTGGCGGGCCGCACTGGTCTGAAGCTGGGGTGGGGGTGGGGCAGGGAGGGAGGTGCGAGCTGGGCACCTCCGGGCAAGCGCGGCGGCATCGGAGATGCGGGCGGTGGACGAGCCCCACCCGCGGAGCCGGGCAGGCTCTGGTGGCGGAGGCCGCTGGGGGTTTCAGGGCGCTTAGGTCTGGCAGAGAGCAGAGTGGGGGGCACTCCGTGTCCAGCCTGGTGCCTCCAGAGGAGGGACAAGAGGGCATCGAAGGGCCAGGGCCCAGACAGGTGCTGGACCAGCGGCTGGCGGGGAAGAGGGCGCCCCTCCGTGCCTCAGTTTACTCACCTGAAAACCGCGCGTGTCCGGAAGATGAGAAACAAGGAGCGCGGAGCCTCGGCTCCGAGCAGGGGCCCTCCCGGCCGCCCCCTCCACTGCCCCCCTCGGGGTCGCTCCCACTGGCCCCGCCGCAGCCTCACCTCTCACGGACCCAGCGTCCGAGTCCGAGACGTGCGTGATGGAGAAGCGGGACGCGGGCGCCGGCGACACGGTGAAGCGCGAGAAGGGGCCGGACGCGGCGGGCTTGGGGGGCGCGGCGGGGGCGGGCAGGGCGGCGTCGGGGCCCGGCGTCTGCGGGAAGCCGTCGCCCCACGCCAGCCCGCGGCCTGCGAGCCGGAGGCGCATCACTCGCGTCGCGGACACTGCCCGGCCCGGCCCGCCCCGCCCCGCCGCCCCCCCGCGACGTTGCCCCGCCCTGACACCGCCCCCGCCGACAGGCCCCTCCCGTGACGTCACGCCCCACAAGCCCCGCCTCCGGCTCACCGTCCTCCGCCGCAGGGGTCGCCGCCGAGCCGTCGGGGGAGCGGTCCGCCTGCCGAGGCCGGGCGGGGGCGCCGGGGGTGCGGGGTCCGCCCGCCAGGAAGGCGGGGGGCGGCTCCTTGGCGTCAGGGAGGGGCTCCCCGAGCTCCCGGGTGGGGCTCTCCTGGAGGGTCGGAGCGGCGCGTGGCCCGGTCACATCGGCCCGCGGCGGCTCCCACGGCTCCCCACCCCCCCGGGGGCCCACCCCCGCGCGCGGAGCCCGGCGCGGCCGCCCACCTGGTCGAAGAGGTAGACGGTGACATCGTCGAAGAAGGACACGGCTTTCTTCTTGCGCTCCAGGTCCCCGCAGAAGGCCTCGGACAGCAGGCTGGGCATCTTGAGCAGGCCGCGCAGGTTGCGCGCGCTCTGGCTCTCGGCCACCACCACGGGCACCGGCGGCGCCTCCTCCTCGCTGTCCTCGCTGGGCTCCTGGACGCTGTAGCAGCGCAGCTCCTCATCGGACTCGTCACTGTCGTCGCCCTCCTCCTCCTCCTCCGACCGGCCCTCGGGGGCTGCGGGCAGTCCCGGCAAAGCCAGGCAGAGGGGGGCTCTGGGGGTGCTGGGGCCCCCTGTCCGTTCTTGCTGGGCGGGCCCGGACAGCAGCACTGGGGCCTCCTGGAGGTCAGGGCGGTGGCTCTCTGAGCTCAGTGGCACTGGGGTCAGCAGGAAAACCTTGGAGCGCTCGGGACTGGGCCCTACAGGCCCTCCTGCAGGGCCTTGGGGCCAAGGAGGCTCCAGTCTGGGGTTCTCCAGGCAGGTGCTGCTGGGCTCTGGAGAAGGGTCCTCTGGCGGCGGCAGTAGCAGTGGTGGCACGCCCGTGGGGCCCGTGCCCTGTGCCCCCTGGGGCAACCCAGACTCAGGGGAGGGCTGTGCGGACTGCAGCCCAGGGCTCTCCAGGTCCAGCTCTAGCCTCGAGGCCAAGGCACCTCCTCCCTTCTCCTGGGGGCCCGACGTGGACTCAGGCTCTGTATCGAGGTCCGAAAAGTAGGCTGAGTCACGGTAGGGGTTCTTCTCGCTGAGGCCCCCAAGGGAGGTAGAGAGCTGCGTCTCGGGCCCAGGGCTCTCACCCTCGGAGACCAGCTCCCCAAAGACCTCGGGCTCGCACGGTTCGTGTGCTTCCTTGAGCACAAACTCAGGGGACTCGTAGTTCTCCGTGTCGTAGCCACTGTCCAGGGCCCGGGGCTGCCCACCAGGAGTGCCAATAACGGAGGGGCTGAAGACCTCGCAGCCGCCACCATCACTGGCAGAAGAGGGGATATCTAGGGAGTCCACAGAGTCGGGGGTCCCCACCTGCTTCTGCAGGGAGTGGAAGGCCGGCATCACGTCCGGCTTCTCTGTGGGCGGGCCATCACTGGACGCATCTGTGAAGATGCCAGAAGTGGCCTCTGTCACGTCCTCGTCCTCGCTGACTGTCGCCTCCAGCTCGGGGGAACCAGGGCAGCTGTCCAGGCTCGGGGCTACCTCAGGGGCAGTCTCCCAGCTGCCAGCGGGCATGGGCAAGGCAGGCAGGCTGGCGAGGGCACCAGCCTCCTCAGCAGGAAGCAGGGCTCCCTCCGGGGATGGGGCAGGGAGGGATGGTAGGGGCCTCTGAGGTCTGGCAGAGCCCTCAGCCTCCGCAGCAAGCCTGGGCTCTGTCTGGGGGTGGTCACCCCCGCTTAGGGCCGCCTGTGTCTCAGAGGACGGCAGCAGGCAGGTGACAGGCGGCAGGCTCCCAGCAGGACGCAGATAATGGAGGCCAAGGCAGTGGCTGAGCTCCTGGCCAGAGGAGACCCCCTGTAGCCCAAGGAGAGGCTCCGTGGTGTCCTCCAGGGCCAGGGAACGGCCCAGCTCAGGGACGGCCTGTCCTGTGTGCTCTGTGCTGGGACAGCAGCCCATGCACCCACCCACGTACCCCGTGTCCCATGAACCTGGCGCTCGGCTGCCACTGTTGTTGTTGGCTGACACGTTGGAACTCCAGTGTCTGTGCTGGGCAGCCCTGCATGCCTCGGCCTCCCCCACCACCTCCCCACCCGGGGATGGCTGGGCCCTGGAGCTCCCCGAGGGGGATGTGCCCAGTGGGTCCTCCAAGAAGGGTGGGCAGAAGGCAGCTGCGCCCCAGTCACTGTCCTCCTCCCTGGGCTCTGCCAGCATGAGGGTCCCCGGGGAGGGCGAGCCCAGAGAGCAGGGCGGGTCCCGGGCGTGGCTCCCGTGCAGGTAGTAGTCACAGTGGCCCCAGGACCCCGCGGGGGACGGCACGGGGCCCAACAGCGGCTCCATGGCCAACGAGGCAGCTGCGCTGCTCTCCGAGTCATTGTCCTGGTCACCGCCATCGGGGAGCAGGCCCACGGCGTGGGGGCTGGGGGTGCAGCCGGCGCAGTCAGGATCGTGGCCGGTGGCGGGTGTGGGCTCCTCCAGCCGGATGAAGTACTCGCTGCCCACCGAGGGGCTGTGCGCGCTGAGCACGGGCACCACGCCGGGGGGCGCGCCATCGGGGGCACAGAGCTCCTGCAGGCGCGCGGTGCGGCTGGGGCTTGCTGCGCCCCCGGGCGGCGGGAAGGCCTCGGCACCGCGGCCCGCCTCCCACTTGTACTCGAAGTTGAGGCCGCGGCTCGTCTCCGTCACTGTCAGCACGTCGTCCCCGTCCGCATGGAAGCCGTCGCCCGCGAACTGCTCCAGCAGCGGGAAGGACGAGGCGGCCGCCAGCTCGCCCGCACCCCCCAGAGCCAGGCCGGCCAGCCCGGGGCCCGTGCCGCCCCCGCCCGGCCGCAGCGAGCGCCAGCGCCGCTCAAACTCTTCCTCCGCCTCTGTGGCGCCCTTGGCGCAGAGGTAGGACAGCAGCAGGTGCACCTCCTCGGCCGTGGGCCGCTGCTCAGGCTGCAGCCAACAGAACTGCATCACCTCGTACCTGCGAGGAGGGAGGCCCAGGGCTCAGGCCTCGCCCACCAGGACCTGCCCCGCCCCCAGCCAGGAACCCCGGCCCCCGCAGGGATGAGCAGATCGGCCCTCCGCAGGAAAGTCTGGGGGCCTCTCCTTCTACTCAGACTCCCTTAAGGACAGGGAAGGGAACCTCCAACTTAATTGCAGGAGACCCCAGATCTTCCAAGGTGGGCTCCGAGGTCTGGGAGCCCACAGTGGGCGGAGGAGCCTTCCCCTTAGCCCATCTCCCCCCAGGCGGCAGGCAAGTTTGTGTTTTGGGTAAAGACCACCCGTTGTGGACGCGGGGCAGGGGAGGGGAGCCAGCGTTGGCTGAGAAGCCACGCAGTCTGACTCGGAGCACCCCCTCAGTCTTGCCCTTCCTGCCGGGGACACTACACCCCGCCTGGCCTCACAGGCCCTCACCAGCGGTCAGACAGGGTGAGCTGCAGCTGGGGCTTGGGGAGTTTCAGCTGCTGCTCCCGGACGGCGTAGGCCAGCACCTGCCGGTCGGAGTGGTGGGGGTAGGGCTGCGCGCCCAGCTCGAAGAGCTCCCAGATGCTCACGCCCAGGGACCTGCGGAGGGGGTGGCCATCAGGGGCTGGCGTGACTGCACGGATCTCAGAGGCTCAGCCACCACAGGGCCGCTCCTGTAATCACACCAGCACCCTGGGACACCCCTCCCAAAGGACAGCACCTTCCTTCAGTAGACTGGCAGGACACGCCACCCAGCCGGGCCCAAATCTGTGCCCAGGTCATTTAGGGAAATAAAAGCCACCAGGCCTTTCCACAGACCCCAGTCCCTTCATCGGTGCACGTACTCATTCCCCAGCCACGGTGAAGGCCAGACACCACAGCCAGGGTACGAACTACCATGTGGAGAAGCTCCCAGTCCTAGGGGACTGGCGGAGCCAAGGCCTTGAGGCTGGGGCGGGGGGGCGTGGTGGTGGTGGTGAGGGAATAGACAGGGCTGCTGGAGCATGCAGGACCAGAAGGCCATTAGGTTCCTTCCGGCGTGTGTCACCCAGCTCCCTGGCACCCCAGGTTGTCCTGGGAGCCAGGGAGCATGAGGAACAGAGCCAATAGGGCAACAGAGGGGTCAGGTGGCCTGGCCCAGAGCCGTCCTGAGGACCCCCGTCAGCATGCAGCAGGGTGAGCCGGTGGGCAAAGTGAGGGGACGGGGTGGCAGGGGCTGTGGGTAGAGGCCTCGGGCACGCTCAGGAAGGAGGGGTCCGCGGATGCAGGCTCTGAGAGCTCCCCGGAGCAGAAGGAGGAGACCAGACAGGCTTGGAGAGCTGGGGGGCAGAGGGGTGGGGAGAAGACCCTGGTCAGGGACAGAGACCACTATGGTAGAGCCTCCAGCGGCCAAGTACTGGGTCTGAATGGCTTCTCCGTGTGCTGCTTGGTTCCCAGGATGGGGACCCCCTCCAGACCAGTCACGGGAGCGCTCCTGCCCCCTGCGCGGAGAGCAAGCGCCACACTGGGTCCCATGTCTCCGCCAGGGAGCCCGTTCCACTCCCAACAGGCTTTCCAACCTGAGCGTGTGCTTGGGCCCTGGCGACTTTGGATGTCAGGGGATCCCGGGGGGAGGGCAAGACCAGGGGCCACTGGCACTGCACAGCTGCAGGTGGCCCCAGCAGCCCCATGACCTGCCCTGGGGTCAGAAGCGATCACCTCCCGCAGAGCGAGGAGACTGTATGGAGAAGCATGTCGTTGCACGTGTAAGGCGGGTGAGACTCGGTCGCCTGCTGCCTGGCGGGCCTGAGAGCCCTGAGAGCCCTGTGTCCTCGTCGGACAAGCACCAGCACGCGGCCGGGCAAGGCCTGTGGGCGTCTCCTTGCGGCACCGCCCGGGCCCCGCCCCCACGCCTCCCGGGCCCCGCCCCCCGTCGCCCGGGCCCGCCCCCACGCCCCCCGGGCCCCCCCCCCGGCGCCCAGGCCCGCCCCTCGCCGCCGCACCCCCACCACCCCCGCTCACCACACGTTGCTGGCCTTGGTCTGGTCCACCACCAGCAGGTTGCAGTGCACCTCGTCCACCAGCTCGGGTGCGATCCAGCGCAGCGGCACCCACAGCTGGTCAGCGGTCACGAAGTAGTCCTCCTGTGGGCACAGGGGACAGGGCTGCCACGGGGAGCCGGGCGGCTGGCCCTGACCCCCAGCATGGCCCCGCCCTCTTACCCTGTATTTGCCGTGGGACAAGCCGTAGTCGCCGATTTTCACGGTCAGGTCGGCCGCCAGCAGGCAGTTCCTCAGGGCCAGGTCGCTGGAGGGCGGGAGGGTGGGGGTCAGTGGCAGGGCCAGGCCGGGGACATCCGGGGCACGGAGGGGCCGGACCGCTTGTCCGAGGACATTGTCGCGAGTGGGAGTGGGGGGGAGAGGGCATCTGAGCAGCAGCCCCTGTGCCGGTGGCCCCAAGCCTGCGGCCCTCGCGGGGCACCAGGCGCACTGGAGGGCCCGCCTGGACGGGGCCTCAAATGTTACCCGGTGGAAAGGCCCAGAAAAGGCTGGGGCATGCCTCGGGGCCCTGAGTGAAGGCCCGGCCCGGCCGCTGCTGGACCCCCCCCCCCGCCCCCCCCCCCCCCCCCCCCCCCCCCCGGCTTCTTTCTCGATGGCCCACTGAGCCACCCTCAGGACCGAGCCAGTCAGGGATACTGCCTTATCACTGCCTTATCTTTCTTCCCGCCCACGACCCCCTCCCCCTCCCCCGTGGGGATCCTGAGATCCCAAGTCTCCCCGGGGGGATCCTGACCCTGCCCGGCTCACACAGGGTGGGGGGCCCCTCCCGGCCCAGGGCAGGGTAGGGCGGGGAGTGACCGCACCACGGCCGGCCAGTGGCTGGCCTCGGGCTGCGGGCTGCAGGGGTGTCTGGGGGCCCAGGGCGCTCCGGCAAACGTGGGTCAGCACGCACCCACCAGGGGCTGCAGGTGGGCCTGCGCTCGGGGCAGGGCGGGCCCAGCGGGCAGGTCGGGAGGCTGGCAGCTGCCATCTTCAACAAAATCTCTGATGCTGGAGTCACACGTGTCATCACTCAGCACCAGGATATTGTTGGGGAGGACGGCCCGTGCGGCGCCCGGGGCTGGCGGGGCCCCTGCTCCATCGCCGCTTCGTCCGGCATGTCCCCCTACGCGGGGCTCCCTGCTCCCTCCTTCCGACTCCAGGGCCAAGGCGGAAGCAGGACAGAACCAACCCTCCCCCCAGGGGACTCCGGGACACAGGGACACAGAGGCAAGCAGGGCCCAGTGTGGGGCCGCCAGGTGGCTCTGACCGCCCCGAGAACAGAGAATGAGCCCTGGGCCCTGCTGTGAGCTTGCCCAGGCCAGCCCAACGTCCTGCAGAAGCAGGTGTCCACCGCACCCCACACCCCCATCTGTCTTTTATTTCAGAAGATGCCTCTGCAGCAGGTCCCAAAAGGCCGGATGAAGAGGAACCCAGCCAAGCCCTCACATAAGGCTCCAGGCGGGAAGCTGGCACCCCTCTGCGCAGGGGCCACAGCGGCAGAGAGCCAGCAGCCCCGCCCCGCCTCACCTGTGCACGTAGTTGTGGCGATGCAGGTGCAGGACCCCGGAGGCCAGCTCGCAGGCCATGCGCTGCAGGGTGAGGGGGTCAGGCGCCAGGGACTCCGCCACCCGGCAGCTACGCAGATAGCCCTTGAGGTCTCCCTGCCAAGAGGAGCAACAGCGTCACCCGCCCGTGGGGAGAAGGGACCCTGCGAACCTGCCATCCAGCCCCTCCCTCCCCACAGAGGACCCCCGAACAGCCCAGGGAGCCACCACCAAGACTGCCCCACAGCAGCCAGCCCTCCGTGGGAAAACCCCACGGACAGTGGACGCTTTCTCTGTGGTCCCCACAGACCCCGTCCTAGGTGCAGACCACCGGGCCCACAGGCCTGCCCCCTCACTGCTCGCAAGCATCAGACAGGCCCTGTGATGCCCAGCCAGGAGGGAGCACGGGGCAGGTGACTAGAGGGACAGCTGGAGAGTCCCCGACCAGCCGGACACCGCCCACTGCCTGGCTCCAGGAGGGGCCTGGCCATGTTGGGGAAGCCCCAGGAGGTCACAGCTTCTAGCCGGAGTCCAGACACTGGGCGGTGCGGCCCTGCAGGCCTCAGGGTGCCGGTTGGCCAAGGGCAGCTCCAGGCAGGTCTGGAGCCGGGAAGGGTGGGGAAGGGGACCCCAGGGGCATCTCGCAGGGGACATCCCAGCCGCGGGAGTCCAAGGACGTGGTGGCAGGCGGCTCACAGGAGAGCGTCTTGACTCTGCCAGACAGGTGGCCGGGCGGCCCCAGAGTGCAGTGGGGTCCCAGACGCAGCGGCCACCTGCCCCCATGATGTGGGATCGCCCGCTCCCCGCGGGCTGCCTCTGGGAGGATGGCGCCCGGGGCCCCCACCCCCGGCTCAGCCAATCTGCCCCTGTGGGAGGGTGAGCCCCTCCTGCCCACCCCACACGGAAGGACGGACAGAGGGGCGCTGGCAGAGCGGGGCGCGGCCACTCACCATGGGGCAGAACTCCATCACCAGCAGGTAGGGCGTCACCTCCGCGCACTGTGCCAAGCACTGGAGCAGGTTACTGTGCTGCAGGGCCCTGCGGGAGCCAACAGGCTGCCCCCCTGACTCGAACTCAGGGCAGGAGGGGGCGGGCGGGCGGGGAGGGGGGCTGGCTCTGCAGGGGTGGGGGAGGAGCAGGGACAGCACAGAGCTTGCCTTTGTCCCCAGGGCCCGTGCCCCGCAGCCCCCTCCCGCCCCCTCCCCGCAGGAGCCCGGCCCGGGGCCCCACCTGTAGGGCTGGGCCTCCTCCAGGAACTGCATCTGCTCCTGGACGCTGGCACTCGTCTTCAGCTCCTTCACCACCACCGGGGCGCTGCCGACGCCCGCGTTCACCTCCCCCAGGAACACCTGCGGGGCTGCGCGTCACCACGGCCGCCCCAGGCAGAGCCACGGCCCCCCCCAGGCAGAGCCCCCGGCCCCTGCCCCCCCCCCCCAGAACTTGTCTGCAGGAGGGTCCTGGGCCCCTGCCGGGGACCGTCTCTGCAGGTCTGCCGCGAGGAAGAGGGGGTTCCCGGCGGGGCATGAGGGAGAAGCCAGGACCACGACGCGGCCCCCCAACCTGGCGTTCTCAGGGGTGCCTCCCAGCACCTGATACCAGGACCTGCACAGAAGGGACGCCCCAGGAAGGGGACCAGCAGGAAAGGGGACCCCAGGGCTGGGGCAGCTCCCAAGAGAAGCTGGTCTCCACCCTGCCCCTCTGACTGCCAGCGCCCTCCCCCCGACCCCTGCCCGGGGCCAGCAGCTCACCTTCCCGAACCAGCCGTGGCCCACCTCTTCCAGGTACAAGAGACTGTGCCGGCCCAGGTCTGTGGACTTGAGCAGCTGTACTGTAACGGGACGGGGCGCTCAGGAACCCCAGCTCAGGCTGTCGCTGCCCCCAGCTGCCCTTCCCAGCTGTCCACTCAGCCTGTGCTGGGGAGCTGCCCTGCACCTTCCAGAGCGGGGCCACGGCTGGGGACTGCCGTCAGGAGCAGGGTGCCTGCTGCCCCAGGGAGCCGTGGACCCGCAAGCCACATGTGGGCATCTTTCTGGGAGGGTCTGGGAAGGCTGGTCCCCAAAGTACAGGGACACGCCGGGCTGAAGACAGCGGGGCCTGGAGCCAGGAGCCGTGCACAGGCAAGGCCAGGCGGGCAGTATGGCTGAGGCCAAGCCCATGGAGGGGAGGGCACCAGAGCAGCCCGTCCCCTCACCCCTGCCTCAGGCTGGCATTCCAGCACCAGGAGCCCCAAAGGCCCCTTTGTCGGACGCTGCTTGGCACAGCCCCGCACGGAGCACACTGGGCCCATTCTCCTGCCGCCCGGGCTGGGTGAGGTCAGCAGGGAAGAAGGGTCAGCCCCGGAGGAAGGGCCAGGGCTGCCGAGCCCACTCATGCCCCCCGTGCCCCAGGGATTCCCTGAATTCTGCTCCCACGCCAACCGCCCTGAGGGCTCAGGGGGACAGGGCAGGGCCTAGAATGCCAGGAGCGCCCTGGAGATGGGGTCTGCTCCCAGGGAATGCTGACCTTCACGCTGAGCAGGATCTAGGGGGCGGCCGCTGGGCCCTGAGCCTCGGGGTTCCTCGCCCTGGGTCCCCACCTGCTGGCGGCACCTTCCCCCGCCACAGTCTCGAGGGGTGGTCCTTGTTGCTCAGGTCTTTAGCCCTGACCTCCATCCACGTGGGCTGCCCCCTATCACCTGAAACCTCTCCCCTCCCCAGAAACAGGGTAACATGAGCTACGGTGCTGTTGTCTCCCGGTCCCAGATCCCCACCCTCGGGGACAGTGCCCTGAGGGGTGTGAGAAGCCGTGGTCCCAGGCACTGCCTATGGGCACCAGGCCGAGGCTGGGGGGGGACCAGTGTTCCCTGGGATGACCCCCGGCTCCCCACTAGTGACCAGCGTCCAAGGCCGGCATGGGCTCTGAGCCCCCCCGTGCCGTCCAGGAAAGCCAGGAGTCTCCTGCCGCAGCCTGCTTCCCGCAGGGGCTTCGGGTCGGTCCGCAGTGGCCTTCGAGCCCCGGGCCCCGGCTCCCGCCTAGCCGCTGACGTGTCCCCCAGGAGACGCTGGCTGGACGGTGAGAGGTGACACCCTGGTGGCCCCGGGGCTGCTCTGAGGGCCCAGACCAGTGCCTCCATGAAGTCTGGGCTTCCGAGTGGACAACACAGAGGTCAGGGGACGGCTTCACAGCAAGCAGATGCGATGGGCCTGCGCCATCGTCACCACCACAGGCCAGTGTCCCCCAAGCTCCCGCGGGGCTCACCCCCTTCCCTCAGCACCCCTGAAGGAGCCGAGGGTGGGCCCGGGCCTTGCCGAGGGGCTTCCAGGGAGAGGCCCTGAGATTAGACATCGTGGGAGCCCCACCCCACAGGCCCCAGACTCAGCGAGGCATTCCCAGGCCGGCTCCGACACGGACCTGGAACCCCTCCAGCTTGTACCCACATCTGTCCTTGGGGGTCACCCTGGGGCAGGGCGGCCGGGGCTTGGGGGGCAGGATGGGGAACAAATGGGAGACGCGGCAAAGAAGCCGTGGGAACAGGTCCCTCCGGGCTCCAGCCCCAGCCCCGCTGGAGTCAGAGGCCCATTCAGGGCCCCGCCCATAGAGGGGCCCCAGAGAGCCCCCCTCCCTGAGTAGGTGGGTCCCGCCCACTAGGCACAATGGAGCCCATGTCCCTGCAGGCCTGGCCAGTGCTCCAGGGGTTGTCTGGGGTCAAGCATCCAGGGATAGCGGAGGAGCCCCTCCTCCCAGCATGGGGGTAACCCAGCCCAGCACGAAGGCAACTGGTCCCTTGTCCCTGGTGCCCAGAGCTGCCCCCGGCACGGCAGCCCCAGGTGGGTGAGGTGGTGGGCAGAAGGCTCACCCAAGCCTGTCCACGGTGCCCCAGCCCTCTCCAGAAGGGGACACCGACAAGCCCATCCACCTGCTTGCTTTGAAGCCTGGCCGCCCCCTCCCCGGGAGCACTGGCTGCTGAGTCCAGAGGCCAGGCCGGAACCCAGCTCATCTCCTATGCACACCAGGGGCCTCTCCCGGGGGATCACTCACCTGAGCGCCCCGGCTGCTTGGCCATGGGCAGGGAGACCTCCGTGAGCGGCAGGACGTACACGTCTGGCCCGTCCTGCACCCCTGTCGCCGGGGAGCCCGGTGCCGAGAAGCCGGCGGCGTACTCTTCCCCCTCGGCATTCTCAAACTCCTGCAGTGGTAGGGGGTTCCCGGCTGGCAGCGATTCGGGGCTCCCGGGATGGGGCAGGGCCAAGGGGTGCAGGCCAGACTCAGAAAGGACCAAGCTCTCACCTCTTCTGGGGCTGGGGACAGTGAGGGCTGGGACCTGACCCGGAGTTGGGGCGCCCGCTAGCCGCCTCTCCCACCCATCTTCTCACTGCTCAGGGCAGAGAACACGCCCCGCTCCTAGCCCCCTTCCCCCCGAGAGACACCGGCTGCCTGGAGGACAGAGAGCTGGTGTTTGTCTTGTGTTGGTTGTAGACGAGGCCGATCTTCCTCCCCAAAGCATGGGGAGGGGTCCTCGGGCCCCAGGGCAGCAGCCCGCCGCCCAGCCCAGTCGGCCCCCACCAGTGGGCAAGGCTGGCCCCACACTGACAGGGGTGGGGCCAGAGCCAGGAGACCAAGAGGCCCCTCCTGTCTGCCCCCGACTCCTCTTTGCCACCCCTCCCCCCCAGCAGCCAGAGATCCCAACCTCAGGGACAGGCCTGGGGAGCGGGGACTGGGGCTCCATCACCCACCCCCAGCCTGCCCCTTCCAGACAAAGAGAATTCCTGAATGCCCAGAACAAGGAGCCCACCCCCCATCTCCACCCCAGACCAGGCCATCAGCTTTTGCTCCCCGGGGCTCCCTAAGAGCCTGGTCCTGCAGCCTGGGGCTGGGCCCCACGTGACTGGAGTGTTTCAAAATGCGGCTGCTGCACCTGTCTGTGGGGAGGACCCTTGCCCCCAGGTCCAGGGCACTCTCCAGAGAAGAGCCCAAGTCTCAGAAATCCTCTCCTATTGGGGCGCCTGCAGGCTCAGTGGGTTGAGCTTCTGCCTTCGGCTCAGGTCACGGTCTCAGGGTCCTGGGATCGAGCCCCGCATCGGGCTCTCTGCTCAGCGGGGAGCCTGCTTCCCCCCCGCCCCCGACCCCTGCCTGCCTCTCTGCCTGCTTGTGATCTCTCTCTCTATGTCAAATAAATAAATAAGATCTTAAAAATAAAATAAATCCTCTCCTACTGAATCAAGGGCAGCCCCCATCCCTGGCGCCCACAAGGCGCTGCCCAAAGGGGCATCTGAGCCCAGAGCCCTCCCCCACCTTGTGGACAGGGGGCTAGACTGGGAGCCATGGGGGCCTAGGTGCATCCCTTGGCCCTGCGTGCCCCGGGGGACTCTCCTTCCTTCCGGAAGCCCTCTGTCGGCGTCCCTGTGGGCCAGTCCTGGTCCCGACCCAGAGAGGACAGAACCTTGGGGGAAGGGGACTGGTACCCGCAACACCTCCCCTCCCGGGGGCCCGTGAGCCCCTGCCTGAGGCCCCGGGGGCCCGCAGCAGCTGCAGCTCCATCCGCGCCCGTCGGACCCGGCCCGTACCTGACGGTGCCGCCCGGCAGCCCGCCGGATCGTGCCCGCGCAGCGGGCGATCAAGTAGGACAATGTGAGCATGGCGGCCCGGCCCCTTCGCCCAGCGAGCTCCACGGGCGTGCCCAGCCCTGGGCCCCCAGCGACGAGGCAGCAGCCCCGGGTGCAGGCAGGGCCGCCCACCCAGGCACGCTAGGGCTGGAATGTTCTGGGCACCGTGTTCTCCAGGAGGTGAGGAGGGCAAGGCAGGGAGGGGCCGGGGCCTGGCCTGTGTTTGGGGCCTTGTTCTCGAAGCGCCCTGAGGAGGGGCTGACCTATACGAGGTCCCCCACGCCTGCCCCGCATGACCTCCCTCGCCGTCCGGGCCCCAGGACCCTGGGGGACACGCCACGGTGCGCGCACGGGTCAGCCTCCCCGCGGGAGCGGAGAACGTGGACGGGAGCACGGACCCTGCAGCTCCCAGGGCCACAGCCTGGCCAGGAGACCCTGAGGGATCTGGGCGGGTGACCTCTGTCAAAGGCGAGGTCCCCATCCTCGCTGGGCAGGGGGGCGTCCTCTGCAGGCCCCTCCGTGACGCGGCATGCCAGAGCAGGGGCGCTGTTTCTCTAACCTGGGAGGGACACGGCTGGGGCGTGCGACGTTGATGGGGGCCACAGGACAGCCCCGCCCCTCCTAAACCCAGCAGGCCGAGGAATCTGCCCTCCAGCCCGGGAGGGGAGGGCAGGAGGGGACGGGCGCGGAATGACCACATGGCCACAGGCCAGCATGCTGTTCGCTAAGTCAGCAAGAACTCAGCCCATGTGGGCTGGGGAGGGGGGTGCCTCCACCGGGGACTCTCAGCCACTAGCTTCTCTGCCTGGTCCTCCCCTCTCAGAGCTGCGGGCCCCCAGGGACGCCCCTCAGCCACCATCCTCAGGAGGGGACCTTAGCCCTAGGATCCAGCCCAGGCGCCTTGGGCACAGAACCCGGGGGCCAGCCTCAGTGAAGACAGGGCTGTGCCTTTAGCCGAAGCCCCACAAACAGCAACGGGGCATGGTCCCCCCCCCGTCTAGCACCAGCACATGGCTCCCTCCCCGTGACTCCAGCTGGCAAGGTGGCCTTGGTGCGGGGGCAGCGCGTCTGGGCGGCTGCTGGTTTGGGTGATCGGGGCACCTCCCCCACCACCAAGTAGAGGAAGGGAGCCCCTCCCACGCCGGCTCAGGAGCCCAGGGGGCCTCGGACAAGAAGACCCATCCTCATGGCCGGGACTGCCCAACCTGGGCACAGGACTAGAGGCCACGCCCACACAGAAGGGACCCAAAGTGGGGGAGGGAGTGGGCTGGAGTCCCCGAAAGCCTCCAGGCCTCTCCTGTTCGCTGCCACCCCCGGGGGTCAGGCTGTGGGGTCCCAGGTCTGTATGGTCTGCAGTGACCCCAGGAGGGAGGAAGCTCAGCACTGAGTGGGCACAAGAGGGCCCGACTCTTGGGACCCCGTCCCCATCCCCCGCGGACCCCCCAGCCCTCACCTTGAACCCGATGCCACCCTTCTTACAACACAGACAGGCCAGCATGAGGACGATGACAGTGAAGAGCCCGGAGAAGGACACGGCCACCACAGCCAGGGAGGACGACCAGGAGAGCTCGCTGAGGGGGGCGCCGTCTGCCAAGGGAGAGGGGGTTACCGGGCAGCCTCCGTGGCCCTGCCCCCATGCTCGCCCTGTCCCAGCAGCTGCACCCGGGGGCCGGCCGAACCCCTGACTCCCCGGCCCACCCCGACTCACAGAGGCCTGAGCCTCAGCACCCTGACCCCTTGCTGAGACCCACCAGTCCTGTCACCCACGGGCCGGGTGGCCAGGCCCCAGGCAGGCAGGTGGACACAGGAGCCGCCACCCCGGCCCTAGCCTGCAGTTCCCCCGAACGGCCACTGGGTGCCGCTCTGACCTCACCCAGAGGATGCGGGCGGCAAAGCAGCAGGAACCTACCCGGGCCCAATTCACGGGGCTCATGGGCAACCCTCCAAGAGGTCAGGGTCTCGGGGCTATGGGAAATGGCCCTCCGTGTCTCTTCCAGACTCTGGTCACCCCGCCTCCCCATCGATGGTCACCTTGCCAAAGCTCTGAGCGTGGTAACCCCTGCCAGAACCTCAAGGGGCCAGGAGGAGGGACCCAGCCCCGCTGATGGGGGGTGGGGGGCGTCGGGGCTGGCCACGTGCCAGGCTCTGTGCGGCTGGGGGGGGACTTGGCCGGGGACTTGGGCTTTGGCCCTGATTCCAGCGGCAGGAAGGACAGTGGGCCGGGCCGCCTTCTGGGCCCTGGGGCAGATCCAGCATGCCCCCTCTCAGCACCCACCCCGCTGGCCTGACCTGGACCCTCCTCCCCAACCCCAAGGGGGCCGAGGCTGGGCCTCCACCCTCCTCCTGACCCCATCATGATTCCGGCACTAAGTCCGGGGCCCCAGACCCCCACAGCCCTCTGGGCCCGGCCCTTCCCTCCGGTGAGCCTGAGCATCACAGACCTTTCCCCGGCCCCGTGCCGGCCACTCCGCGAACCAGACACCCCATGCCCCAGACCCCTCTTGTCTCCCACATCCAGCCCTTCCCAGGCCACTGACCACCACCAGCGCAGCCAGGACGCTGCCCCACTTCAGGGGTCTGGAGCCGCCCTGCCCTTCCTCACCCTCGGCCAGAGCCACCTTCTAAAGCACCACCCCCGGCACACCCTGAGAGCCTCGCACGCGAACCCCACTCGCCCAGAGTCTGGCCATTCCCCTCCCTGTCCCTTTAGCCTGAGAGCACACGCCGGCGCCTGAGACACTCGAACCGTTTGGACGGAGCTAGGGCGGGGCCAGGTCAAGACCTCCGGCCTCGACACCAGGGGCCTCGGTTTCCCCAGGGTCGCTCAGAGGGGCCGCACCCTGCCGTGCCCCGGGCAGATGCTCTGAACGACAAGTGTGCCGTCTGACCCACTACGGTGGCCACGATTTCTCTAACGGGACATGAGCAAGGAAGCGGAGAGTAGGGAGCCTCGTCCTCCACGAGTCACGCTCTGAAAAGTGGCGGCCACGGCAGGCCACGCTGGGCGGCTGCACTGGTGTGGGGGGTCAGGGACGCGGCTGCCCGAGGCTGGGGTGGGGAGGGGTACGCGTGGCTCCCTGGGTCTTTACGGGGTGAGGAGAATGTTCTGGGACTGGGAACGCACTCAGTGCCCCGTTGTTCCCTCTGCCGTGGTTCACTTCAGCTTAAGAAAGAGCGACGCGAGCCCTGTGATGCCTCGGAGGCCGAGTCAGAGCAGGCCAGCCCTGGCCGACCCCCAGCACCCCCAGCCCCGGCCGGCTCACTCCTCTTTCATGGGGCGCCCACAGACCCCCTTCTCACCCCGTCCCCTCGGGGCGCTGCCCAAACCTCCCTGGGACGGCGGCCATGTCCACCGTGGAAAGTCCTGCCCGTCGCGGCCAAATGACCCGGCTGCCACACCACAGGGGGCTCACTCCTCCGGGGGGGCCCCAGCACAGCCCAGTCGGTGAGCCCAGGGCTCCTTCCTGGAGGTGGCCCAGCGGCCCAGCCCACGGGGACTCGGGCTCCAGGGTCAGCGGCAGTCCTGGGCGGGGTCTTGAGGCATTGAGGAACCCCGGCACCGGCCTGCTGGCCCCCATGCCTGCCTGGTGACGCCAACAGGGTCCTGTCCAGGAAAGACCCTCGGCCAGGGGGCAGTCTGCCGAGTTAGGGGGATGAGGCCAGAGAACAGCACTGGGGGCAGCGGCCCGTGTGCCTGGGCTGTCGGGGCCGAGGTCCCAGAGGTGCCCAGAGTGTCCCACTGTGTGGCTCTGACGCTCCCACCTCCCAGCCCCCTGCCGAGCAAACCGCAGGATTTGGCAGGATTCTGGGGTTCCCGGGGCAAGCAGAGGGAGGCCACACTGCAGACAGACCCGGGGCTGGGGGGCCTGGGGGGCAGAGGCTCTCCACAAGGTTTGTCCGTGGGCCCAGACCTGGACGTTTCTTCCAAAAGGAGGGGCGTCCCGAGCAGGGACACTGCGGCCCTCCACCGGGCTTGGGACTCGTGTGGCCGGGCGCCTCGCACGCAGGACCCAGGCCCCTCTGCTTCCTGGCTTCCCCCAACTCTCAGAGGCCAGCCCCACGCGTGAGAGGACAGACCAGGGACTACAACGGAGCCCCAACTCGTCCGTAAGGGAGGCTCCCGTGTGGGGCCAGAGCAGAGGCCGGAGGACGCGGGCCCACAAACGCGGGCTCAGACACACTGGCCTCCTCGTCCCCAGGCGCCAGCACGCCCACCTTCCCCCCGCCCCGGCCTCCCAGGGCGAAAGCCACACCTGCAGGACTCACCCCCCGCCCAGGGGCTGCTGCTGTATCCTGAGCCGGCCCGGACCGCCACCGGCTCATCGGACCACAGCCCAGTGGGGAAACGGAGGCCTCCCCACCTCAGAAACTGACTCTGGGCCAGGGCCCAGCCCGACCTCACGCCCGCAGCTGCCCGGGCTCCACCCCCCGCCCCAGGTAAGAGAGGCCCGCGGGGCGCCTGGGTGGGGAGACTGGGCCCCACTGCCCCCTCCCCAGAGCCTCCCACACCTCTGGGGCCCAGAGGCCAGTCTGCTCACGGGCCGGACAGACGCGGGCGCCGCCTGCTGTGTGCAGGACAGAGGGTGGGGGACGGGGTTGCACCCCGGAGACGAGACGGGGGGTGGGGCTGAGAGGGAGGGCGCGGCCTCCTCCCTGCGAGGGACGCGCGAGTGTCCCAGGACGACCGCCAGCTGAGGCGCGAGCCCGAGCGACGGCCTCGAGCCCACCAGACCCCATGAGGACTCGCAGCTCCAAGGCCCACCCAGGCCACCCCTGCCAGGTGCCACGGGCCTGCTGGGGCGCTGCGGCGGTGGACCACGCCTCACGGGGTAGGCGGGGGCGGGGGGGCCCTTCCCAGAGCCCGGACCCCAGACCCGCCGAGGGCAGCTGGCGGTCGTTGCAGCCGGTGTCAGCCCCGCCCGCTCTCCCTGGGAGTCGGGCCTCCGACCTCCCCGGAGCCCGTGAGGGGGCCCGCGGGCTCTAACTCCCCAGGGTCAGGAGGGCCTGGGCCTTCCTTCCGGAGGAGGGGGGGCACGCACCAGGCACTGGCGCTCAAACGCACACGTGGACACGCGCACACGGCCACAGAAATACACGGACGTTCGTTCACTCTCACACGTGTCCACGTGTGCACACACTCCACCAAGCTCAGCCACCACACCCTCCTACGTGCTCACACCCGGTGGCGCGCGTGGGCACGCACACTCGCACACGATGGACATGCTCTCAGCAGCACGCAAGGGGCCGTCCAGGGGTGGCCTCAGGGGTTCCATCAGGATTCCGCCCCAGGACCCCACTCTGGGGCCAGCTGAGCTGCTGTCCCCGCCCCGCCCCGCGTCAGGCCAGCTTGTCACAGACACAGGGACGGAAGGAAGTTCCGCAACCTCCGTGTCTTCCGGTGACACAGGAGAAAACGCAGGCCTGGCCAGCCCCACCGACACCAGAGGCTCACCCTCCATGGGGCCCAGCCCTCTGGCCAGTCCCGGGACGGGGGGCTTGGGGGATCTGGCTGAGAACGGGTTACACGGGTGCTGCCTCCCATTCCCCTCTGACGGACACACTGGCTCCTCCCACTTGGCCCCAGCCTCGTCCACCTGTCCTGAGGAGACGCACACATCCCGGGCCCCCATCCCCCTGGGGGTCTGTGGGTAACACCTCGGGAAGACAGTCCTGACCATTTCGTTCCCCGGCACCCGCCGTGACATGCTGGGCACCGGGTCCTCCCAAGCGACCTGAGCTGGAGAGATGAGTCCCCTCTCTCTTGAGCGTGGCCAGGGTGGGGGCCCCTGGGGACAGCAGCTTGGAGGAGGCCAAAACGCCACCAGGCTCACATTTGCTCGGGCCCCCTAGTTCGCACCATCCTGGTGCCAGGTTTCTGCCCGGACCCCGTGCAGGGCAGAGTTGGGGTGAGGCTGGCAAGGAAAGGGGTTGGCGGGAGCACGGCTCAGGCCAGGTACATGCCCGTGGGCCCAGCAAGAGGAGCCCAGCTCTGCCTGCGCAGAGCGGGACCCACCAAAGGGCTGGGACAGCTCCCTCCAAGGCCAAGCAGCTTTGAGAAGCCCAAGCGCCTCTGGGCCAGAGACTGCGTCTTGCGGGGGGGGGGGGGGGTGACTCCTCCCAGGAAGGCTTCAGGCTTCTTCCCAGAATAAACACGACGGCCCAAAGGCTTCACAGCCAGCATTCTGGAAACAACAAACAGAGACAGGGAAGGTCTCCACGCGTGGCCGTTGCTGGCTCCAGCGGGGCCATCTCCCACAGTGGCCTGTCGGGCGACCAGAGGCATCACGGAGCTGGGAATCTGGAAAAGTGGGGCCCCCGGCACTGGCCCAGGAGCCATGACACACGTAGCTGCCCAAGGGCTTGATCCCAGGGTACGCAGCAGATAAGGGAGATAATCTGTCCCCCCAATGGATAAGAGAGAGGCTCAGAGGGGCATTCACGGACGAGATCGCCACACGGGCGGCAAGGCCCCAGGAAGGCACCCGGCAGTCCGGCAGCTGCGCCCTGGATCGGCCACAGCGAGAAGCCAGTCCGCGAGCTCCAGGAGCCAGCACCGACCCACGAACCCGGGGAGACAGCAAAGACCCCGCGTGGCACAATTTGCTGCTAGGATGTGCCCTCGTGGGGTGACCCCTCCATGCGTGGGGGAGCCGGGGGGGCGGGAACGGAGTGGGACTGGCAGGGCGCGTGGGGTTCGTCCTCGGGGACAGAAGTGTTCTAAAATTGGTGGTGACGGTTGCGCAACCTGCACCACGGAAGCTCTGAAGGGCCCGCATCTCGGTGAGACCGTCACAGAGCAGGGGGGACGGAAGGCGAGGACCGTCCGCAGCTGGGCCGTGAAAGCTCCGCGCCGTGTCCCCGGGGGGGTTACTGTCCGCGGAGTGAGCAGGGCCCACGACCTGCCACCCCACCAGGGCCATCCGGCATGAGGCAGCGGGTGCCGCACCCCCAGAGAAGTCGAATTCCTTCTTCCCGGGGCTGGGGGGTACCCCCGGCCGGTCTCCCACCAGCAGAGCCCAGCTGCCTGCCGGGGACCACAGGTGGACCCAGAGCCCCAGGCTGCCAGAGCAGGTGCCCGGCACTGCAAAGTCACTGCATCCCTCTACAGACGACCCCCGCCCCGCCCCTCCTACTGGGGCCTGAGGCTGGCTGGCGGCCCAGGGGGGTCCCAGCAGCACAACCCGTAGGGCCCCTTATTCAGGTTCATTGAGAACCGTCGTGCGGCAGGGACGGGGCATGATGCCCAGCAGGCCTGTCCCCGGGGCTGGCCGCCCAGGGAGAACTCCCTGACATGGGCCCGTGTCCTTGGCACCACGCTGCTGCCCATCCCCCACGCCACCCTCGGCACAGGGGAGACGTCGGTAGGGGCTGGGCCTGGGCCGCTGGCTCCCCCGCGCTCCTGGCCTGACTCACAAGGATGGGCTGGCCGTCTCCTCGGCCAGCTCCGGGCCAGCTGTCGGGGCTGCCCAAGGCCATGTGCCCAGGCCAGCAGGTGGGCGACAGCTGCGCGGCCCCTCTTCGTGGGGAAGGCGGAGGCGCACCACAGCCTCGCCAGGGGTGCTCAAGGACAGGCCCGGCGGCATCCTGTGGGGGGACCTGTGGGGCCCCGCCCAGTCCCCCAGTCCCCGGGAAAACACTGCCCCACCCCACACAACCTGTGACAGGTGAGTGACCCCTCGGCTGCCCAGAACCAGCCCCTGCACTAGCCCTGTCCTGCCACTTCCTCTGCCAGGGCCAGAGCCGTGGCCGGGGCCTCGAGGTTCTAAGCCCCCACCACACCCGGGGCTGGTGGGGGGACAGGGACCCACGTCCTTCCAGAAACCCGCACGTGCCCAGCTCTGGGCAGCTGCTCCCACGTGGCTCTGGCTGCTGATCTAACCCCAGGGTGACCATCAGGAGACGCCCCCCAAACCCCACTCTGGACCCCCAGGTGCCCTGTCTCGGCCCTGGCCCTGGCCCTGGCGGAGGAAGCCAGGGGGCTTGGCGTGGACATAGCCCAGACAGACCACCGGGCACTGGCTCCGGCCCAGCGTCCCCTGACCTCGCTTCCTCTGCCGGGGGCGGGGAGGCCTCAGGCCACCACCCTGCTGGTGCCCATTCTGTGCGAGAGGCAGGCCCGGCCCGTGGACACGCTGGTCCCCAGGCTGCCTGCACGTCGGTTCCCTCATGTTCTTCCCAAGCCTCCTCCAGGTGGATGCGGCCGCATGAGTGGAGGGGGGAGGCCGGCTGAGGGCGTGAGGCAGGCCGGGACCCCCCAGGGAGGGACTCTGGAACAAATCACGAGTTGGGGGGTCAACCACAGCCCTGCAGGGTCTCTCAGGACCCCTCCATCAAGGCCTTCCTCCCTCTGGATCCTGCCGGCCTCTCCCCACTTCTAGAGGCCCCCTGCGGCCTCCTGCTCCCCCGAACCCCTCTGCTTTCTTCTGTAACGACCTCAGCCACGGGCCCCAGGCCCTCCCCGAACGGCAGGACTTCATCTGGACGCCCGACACCCACAAAGACTGCTTCCAAACAAGGTCCCCGCCGGGCAGGGGTTACAGGGGTCGGTGGTGTATCCAGGCGCCCACTGAGATGGGGAGATAAAGGAGGGGTGCGTGCACCCCAAGGCAGTGACCACCGGGACAGGGCCGGGACAGGGCCAGGCCAGCCCACCCTGGGAAAGGTTCTGTAGCCGGGTGACAGCAGAGGACCAGCCACTAGGACAGACGACTCTGTCCATAGGACAGAATGAGAGCAGGGGCGGGGGCGGGGGCCCAAGCAGGGGAGGCACGATGTGGCTCTCCACTCAGCCCGGACCCCCACCCAGGAAGCCTTCGTGCCCCCGCCCCCGGCCCCAGGGCAGCAGAACTCAACAGAAGAACGGGGCTGTGGGCGTGACACCCAGGAGGTCAGGGCCATGGGCGCAATGGGTTCTGGCGGGGGCTGAGTGGGCCTCACGGGTGGGACCCCCATGGACAAGGTGGCAGTAGAGTCCACACACGAAAGCCAGGGGCACCGGCATGCCTGATTCAAGGTCACCTAAGGCCAGGGAGGTGGTCTGGCTTCGGAGGGACCAGAGTCCAGGCCAGGCCCCTAGTCCAGGCTCGGTCTGATAGGAGTGAGAGGTTCCCCGGCGGCCGGGGATCAGGAGGCCACACTCGGGCGAACTCGTCCAAGACGCCCCCTCCGCCCCCCAAGGTGGTGACCCTACGTTTGAAGCAGCAAGCTCTGCTCCGTTCACAGGGCCACAGACCCTGGGGACCCTCACGTGACCCTCGGAGGTGAGCACTGCACTGCGTGAAGAGGTCGTGTGCGGGGGCACACACCGAGGTCACCTGCGTGTGCGTGTGTGTGCACGTGAGGCGCACAGTGTGTATCTGCGGGGGGGTGTGTGCGTGTACAGATGTGGGTGTGGGTCACATTTCCTCAGGGAGGGCTGTGTGCATTCGTGTGTGTTCACACGTGTCCTTGCGTGTGTGAGCCTGGGTGCGTATCTGCTTGTGTGGGTGCGGGGCCCTCGGGGGAGAAGCGGCCCCTCCGAGGGAAGGGCAGAGCCCGGCTGCAGAATGTGCCCAAAGCGAAGGCAGGGCCTCCCCTGGCCCCCTGCAGAGAGGGTCACGCCTCCCCTCGCTGGCCGCACGACATGGCCCACCCCAGCCCCTCCTGGGCATAAGGAAAGGAAGCAACGCTGGGCAGAGGCACCCCTGAGCCTGAGCGGGTCTGGGGGTTCCTGGGGAGCGTCTGCCTCCAGCCAGGCCCCACGGCAGCAGGCCGGGAGCAGAAGCCACCGGGGCTGAGAACTGTGGCCACGGTGCATTCGCCCTGGAGCAGGGCTCCCAGCCTGTCCCCCGAGTGCCCTGGGGGCACTCTCCCCATGGAGGCGTGTCCAGCCCTGGGCCGAGCACAGGCACAAGCCAGCAGCAGAGCACAAGCCCCTGGTGGGCAGGGGGACGGGGCACTGGTGTGCCGAGAGCTTCCCTGGATTCCCAGTCCCACCATCCGGTCCCCTGCGGCCCCGAGGCTCGAGTATCCGCTCTGCTCCGTTCACAGGGCCACAGACCCTGGGGACCCTCACGTGACCCTCGGAGGTGAGCACTGCACTGACTCCCACCTTCAGCTCCAGGCCCCCCAGGGTCAGGGATTCCGAGTTCTTCCCAGAAACCGCAGCAGCCTGAGTGAGCTCGGCACCCGCCCGGCACCCACTGAGGTCCCTCAGGCTTCACCTGGCCAGTCCCCTGCCTTGGGACACTCCTGGAAGAGAGGGGACTCCACTCCCTCGAGGCCACACCATCCCCTCCTCCTGGACTGGCCCCACCACTCCCGACCCATCCCACGGCAGCCCCAGCACCCCTCAGCTCTTGGCTCCCACCCCTTGCCCAGCTGGTGTCCCCCAGAATGGGGTGTCGCCTACGGGAGGCTGAGTCTCAGAGAGATGAAGGACTCAGCCCCAGGCCACACAGCACTGCAGTCGCGCAGCTGAGGCACCAAGAAACCCCGCACGGCCTCACATCCTGGGAAAGAGTC
This sequence comes from Mustela nigripes, assembly GCF_022355385.1. Classification (NCBI taxonomy): domain Eukaryota; kingdom Metazoa; phylum Chordata; class Mammalia; order Carnivora; family Mustelidae; genus Mustela; species Mustela nigripes. Next base: position 1,533,064 of record NC_081572.1, on the reverse strand, counting down.
CGACAGCAGCCTGCACCGGCCCACGTTGCCCCAAGAGCACGCACTCGAGCCTGCCCCTCGCGGCACCCCAATTTTGCCCATATCTGAGAGCGGGTGGTGGCCCAGCTGGCTTCTGGTGTAGGTGCAGAACCCCCAGCCCCGGGCCTCACTTGAGCCTCCAGCACAGGCCCTTTCTCAACGTAACCACCACCATCCCAGTCCCCACCGCAAAAGGAACCACCACCGATCCAAGAAGGAACCGTGGCCGGGCCCGGTGACTTTGTGAGGACGCCCCGCCTGGGCCCGGCCTCTCTCTCCACCCCTGACTGTGGGGCAGTCACGGAAATAAACTTCCCGATGGCCGATGGCCGGCAACAGGGGTCTGCCCTGCCCTCTGGGCTTGGTGGCCCCCAGCAGGGACTGCCCCCTCCCTGCCGCCCTCCAAAAGAACCCCTTCTCTCCACTTCGGGGACAGAGGGACGCCATAGAGCCCTGGGTCTTCCCACCGCCCCCTCCAGCACAGTCTTTGCTCACGCAGGGCCAAGCCTCCCCGGCGCTTAACCAGCATGAGGGTCTGGGAGGTGCTGGCCGCTGCCCCCTTTTACAGACGAGACCATGCCCGGGAGACTCCGGCGGGTGGGAGGGGGCTCTGAATGCCGGGCGTCCATCAGGAAGCCGGGGACCCCATGCTTGCTCTCCCCAGCACCCACGTGGGGACCAGCACGGAGCCCTGCACCCTGGCCCAGTACCCGCCGCCGCCAGCCAGGGCTGACCCTCCCACGGGGGACACAGCTCTGCCCTTCCCGGGCCGCCGAGGAGACCTCCCCTTGCGCTCCTGACAGCTTCTTTCTCCGTAAGTCACTGCACCGACACGTTATAATTACACGGACGGCAGCTGTTTACGCAAACACTTGCGAGACACGCAAAGCCCCTTGCTTCTCTGGAGTGGGGGAGGGGTTGGGTGCCCAGGACACAGCCCAGGGGAGGGAGGGGCATGCTGAGCCCCCCACAGGGCAGCCCGGGCTCCACATAGAGTGCAAGAGGCTGACGTGGGGGACAGCCTCCATCCCAGGGCCAGTCCCGGCACGCGCGCGCGCACACACACACACACACACACACACACACACACCCCATGCCTGCCAGTAGTTCCAAGGCCGCATCCTAAGGCTGGACCCTCACCTCCCAGCCAGCAGGCTGCCTGGAGCACTGGCCCTGGGCCACCTGGATGCCCGGATGCCGGTCCCCAAAGCTTTTCCAGGCCTGGGGCTGCTGCCCTCCAGCCCCCCGGGCCAGCTGGGGCTGCTGCTGCCCAGACTCTGAGCCATCCCCCGGCGACAGCATGCTCTCCCAGCCCTGGGACTCTGCTGCCTGGCAAGTGTTTCCTGAGGGACTGACACCCACACCCTAAACCCAACAGACAGACCTCACGTCAGCTCCATTCCCCCAGGAGCAAATGCCTTCAGATGGGGCCGTGCCCAGGGGACCCTGCGCATGGCCGCACACACTGGGCCCGGCTCCAGGCGGGGAGACCCCGGAGAGCCCGTCACATGTGCTCCCAGCTTTGTTTCGGCTGGATTAGCCTGTGCCAGAGCTCCGGTGACATGTGGGTGGGACTCTGGCCCCCGGGTCATGGCCCCAGGGCAGGGACCCCCCTCCCGCACTGGTGGAGGAGGGCTGGAGCGGGCCAAGCCCGGGGGAAGAAAGCCCAGCCCCTCCTGGTAGCAGACGTTGGCCTCTAGCTGCCCCCGGCCCCTGTGGCCACCGCAGCTGCCCACCACTGCCAGGAGGCCAGGCAGCCACGGGTAAACACGCGGCTGGCGCCATCAGTCTGGCCGAGCAAGGCGCCGGACCCCAGGTTCCCCCTGGCCAGCTAGATGCGGCCACCTGGGCCTCTCCCGCTGTCCAGGAGGCCTGGGTACCCCCTGAGGCCCAACTCCTCCAAGCCTCTAGCCGGTGGGCTCTGTCCTGTGGGCAGCCACCTCATCCCAGCTCCCCATGTAGGCTGCTGGGTAGCCAGGCAGGGCTCCCGACTGGCTCCCAGCCTGGAGAGGGGCTTCCTGCACCAAGACCACAGACAGGCAAAGGGCTGTGGTGGCCTGGGACCCAAAGGCCACACTCCCACCCCTTCCAGGAGGCCCTTGGTCCTGGCCACCTCCTCCCCTGGACACCTGGGGCCAATGCAGGCCCTCCTGCCCCAGTTACCTGAGCCCGAGGCATCCAAGAGACTGGCCTGCACCTCCGCTGCCCACCCCCCCCACCAGAGGCTTCAGCCGGGCCGCGGCAACACCAAGGCCTGCCCACCTCCACCGAGCTGGGGGTCTCTAGGGGTCCTTCCCGCCAGCGGTTCCTCCTGCCAGGCTCTGCTCAGGGTGGGGAAAGGGTTAATTTCCATGCAAAAGAGGAAACCGCAGCTCAGGAAGCATCACGTCTGCAGTGGGGGGCCTGGGGGGGCCCCCCGGCCGGGGGGGGGGGGGGGGGGGGGGGGGCACCGCATTGGGCAGAGGGCTGGCCCGGGGCGCGGCCAGCGGACTCACCGGGGTCGACGTGCGAGCTGAAGGCGAAGCTGTTGAAGGAGGAGGACATGGCCGGGGCCGGCGGCGCGGCGGGCATCCCCGGCTGACGCTGCGCTCAGGTCGCCCGGGGCCCCGGCCCGCGCCGCGCCATCGCCCG